>NW_026691297.1:0-175644 GCF_020826845.1 Diceros bicornis minor
AGCCCTTTCGGTAAATATGTGCATAATCTTGGGGTACAGACTGCTGTTCTAAGTGGGACACCAGAGCCAGAAGCCAGGCATGAAACGCCTGTGGCCAAAACAAAAACAAGACAAGGGTAGAATGCTGGAAAGACAAACCACAAACCGGAAAGCATTCCTCATAACCCAAGGCCAGGGAAAGGCTACACATCCCTCGCTTCCAAAAAATGCTTGAAATTCAGTATTTTAGTAAGAGATAAAGAGCAAACACACTCAACGCCAATGAGAGGTGATACACAGGGGCAGCATGTGTCAGAGACGCTCGAGCTCCACAAGGGGGACACGCGCACATGGAGACACTGTGGAGAGGGCACTGGGCCCCATCAGATGGGCAGGGTTCCAGTGTGGTGACAACCAGCCCTGGTGACAATGTGAGGAAGCAGAGGCCCCAGCAGACTCCTAGAGACAAGTGTGAAAGGACACTCCTCTCTGGAGACCAGCCTGCAGGACCCATCGCAGCCCCCAGGGGCACGCCTGTGCTGGCGGTGCTGATCCCACGACTTCATCCCACAGAAAGTCTGTACAGTGTGTGCACGTGTGTGCACATGCGTGCATATGTGTGTGTGCACTTGTGGGTGTCAGGAACGGAGCATTCCAGGGTGTGTGCTCTTCTAGAGCCTGATTTGTCCAGGCATGGCCACCGCCAGGTAATCCTCTTCCACTTGGTATTTTCTCTGTCCTGGCATCAGAATTTATGAAGACCCCCTGCTTGGACCAGGAGCCATTTCCAGTTTTTCACTCTCTGAATCGTGCTGAAGGGAACACCTGCAACCACAAATCTCTGTTTAGGACAGAATCCATGACGTGGAGTTTCTGGGTCAAAATGTATACTGTTTTTAATGAATTGGCCCCAGTTTCCAACACCAGAGGGCTCTTTGTCAGCTTTGAGCCTTCTTTGGGAAAGCAGGGCCACAGAGACCCCGGGGCTGGGACCTCATGGAGTGAGGGAGGACTAGGAGCTGGCAGTGGATGTGATCAAGGTACTTGGGAGTGAGCTGCCTGGCAGAAAATGTCCCACCCCTCAGCCCAACACCTGGCCCCACCCATCATGGTGATGTCATGGGCTAGTCCTCTCGCTGGTGCTAGAGCTGGTGCTGGAGCTTGCTTTAGCTCAAAACATGGCTCTGGTTCTAGAACTGGAGCTGAAGGTGGAGCTGGTTCAATCTCAGCAGCTCATGCGAGAGCCTGTGTTAGAGTTGTGCTATCTCTATAGCCGCCAGTATCTCTAGCTCTGGGGAAGGCACTGGAGCTGGAACTACCTCCAGAGATAATCTAGACCTGCTTCTGCAGTTTGATAAAGCCCTTGAGCTGGCTCCAACTCTTGCACTGGAGCTGGTGCAGAGTTATTGCTGTAAGTGGCTCTAACTGTGGTTCTCATTCTAGACCTGGTTCTTGTGTCTCTAGTTGTATAACCAGTCTTAGCTCTAGCTATGTAGCTGGTGCTAAAACTGGTGGTGGATTGGTTTGTAGCTCTGGCACCGGCTCCACCTCTGGAATTGGTGTTGGGGCAGATTCTGGTACTAGAGCAGCACAGGCTCTGCCTGGGGGGTTGGTGATAGAGCTGCCTCCATCTCTGAAATCGGTGGTAGAGCTGGTAGCACAGCATGATCTAGCTCTGATGTTGGTGCTAGAGCTGTTGCCAGAGCTGGTTCTTTCTCCTGAGCTGGCATTGGCTCTAAGTCTGCTACTGGTACCCAAGCCAGCTCTTGCTCCAGCACTTGTGGGGGATCTAGCTCTGCAGCTGGTACTAGATCTGTTGCTGGAGCAGGCTCTGCCTCTGAACTTGGTGCTGACTCTAGCTCTCGAGCTGGTGCCAGAAATGGCTCTAACTCTGGAGCCAGTGTTAGAGCTGATGCTGGAGCTGGCTCTTCCTTGGAACCTGGCACTGGCTGTAAACTAGCTTCAACCTGGTTCTCACTCTAAAGTAAGCACTAGAACCATCACTGGGACTGGCACAGGAGTTGGTGATAGAGCTGCCTCTATCTCCAGCGTTGATGCTACAGCTAGTGTTCAAGCCAGCTCTAGCTCATGAGAGAACCCCGGCCCTGACCCTGCAACTAGCACTGGAGCTGAAGGTGGAGCTTGCTCTATCTCAGGAGTTTGTGCAACTGTGGGAGCTGGGGTTAGCTCTAGCTATGGAGCTGGCCCCAACTCTGGTGCTAGAGCTGTTGGTAGAGCTGGTGTTGGGGCTAGCTCTGGCTATAGACCTATCACTGGCTCTAGTTCTGGAGCTGGTAATAGAACTGGTTCGTGCAGTGGCTTGGGTGCTGAAGCTGGTCCTGAAAATGGCTCTGAGTCAGGAGCCTGGCTAGAGCTGGCTCCAGAGAACACTCAAGCTCTTGAGCTGCTGCTGGAGCTGGTGTTGGACCAGGCCCCAGCTTTTGACCATTTTCTGGAGTTGGCACTAGCTCTGTGGCTGGTACTACATCTAGCTCTTGGGCATGGGCAAGAAATGGCTCGAACTTAAGATTTGGTACTAGAGCTGGTGTGATGTCTGACACTGAAGGCGGTGCTAGCTGTGGAGCTGGTGGTGGAGCTGGCACTAGCTCTGAAGCTTGTTTTAGAGCGGGCACTGGTGCTTCAAGAGGACAAATGTTCAGCAACATGACTGCCTTTCCACGTGCCTTTCCAAAAACAGAAAACACCCCGCTGCCCTCCAGAGAAGCCCCAGCCCAAGGATCCAAGAAGCCTTCCAGGAAGCCTTCCCAGACTGTAGACAGTGTGCATGTATCAAATAAATTTTTTTCTTCTGTTCCTTATCTTCTTATCACAGAACATCATATGTAACTAGATGTATCAATAACAGTTAACTTCACATGATAGTATTTAAGTCATAGGATATCAAGGAAAGGAGTGCACATCACCCAAGAACTTTGCATCCTCCTTGGGGAGAGTATTTGTGTTTTGAGTTGTCCACAGGAGAGGGGTACCATGTTAGAGGGAAGAATGACTTTCTTCCTGTCCTTATTTGGAGATTAAATGCGGCTAAAGGAGATGTGAGTGGGCGCCAAGTTGAGGGAGCCTGGGCTCTGATGGTTAGTCTTGTGTGTCAACCCGACCAGGCCATAGTATGCAGCTGTTTAATCAAACTGGATATTTAATCGCGTCTTGCTGTGAAGGTATTCTGTAGATGTGGTTAACACGTACAATTAGTTGACTTCAAGTAAAAGAGATTACTGTCAATAATTTGGGTGGGCCTCATCAGCTAAGGGCCTTCAGAGCTAACACTGAGGTTTCCCAAAGAAGAAAATCTGCCTCGAGACTCCAGCATCTAGACATCTGCCTGAGTTTCTAGTCTGCAAGCCTGGTCTACAGATTTTGGACTTGCCAGCCCTCATGAGCACATGAGCCAATATATTAAAATCAGTCTCTCTCTCTCTCTACACATACATATACACACATCTGTGTGTGTGTGTGTGTATGTGTGCACATGCATATGTATCCTGTTGGTTATTTTCTGGAGAACTCTGACAAACACAATGCTGAAATGCCTTTGTCCTTCCTTTTTCCACTTTAGAATCACTGTTCTTTAAGGGCTTCAGAAACTCAGTGCCATAGGAAGTTTGCAGACGAAGTGTCTGTCCAATCCAGACCTCGTACTGCATGTCGGGCTCTGCTGGCACTTCCTGATAATTCTGAGAAAGCGTGGCTGACGCTTTCCTGCTGAAGACATGCAAATGACCCCAAAGGCCTCTTACCTGAAACCGGGCAAATTATGGAACAGAAAGCTCACCCTCGTGAGGCCGGCCGACAACAGGGTCAGCACCCAGACTCCTGCAATGGAAAAGTGATACACGAGGCCTCAGAAAATTAACCAGACACCGTATTTTCAGAATGTGGGCTTCCACGCCAGGAAGGTCTGTAGAGAATATGTCATATTTCCTTTAACACATTTCTTGAAGAAGTCAAGTTTTTTGCCTATTTATTGTTACCTTTCAGCACACACAATTGATATATGCTCTTTCCTGCACAATCCTCTCCCTTCATGCTAAATATTTTCACTCTACAGTCAGTAAAGAGAAGAGAACACGACGGAGAATGCAATCCAGAGGGAGCCACCACCCTCGGAATTATCATGAGTATGTGAATTTCTGTCGTCACCTGTTTGGAGTGGGCCCACCCCCCAGTTACACAGCAGCCAGGGCAGGGATGATGGGATCAAGAGGTCTAGACTAGTCATTCGACTGGCTTTCAGCAAGTATTTAATATGTGGGTTCTGGTTTGCCTCCAGAGAGGTTCTGTGTGTTTGTGTGAGGGAGAAAGATGGAGGAAGAGGGGAGGGAAGACGATTTCATGGTTTAAAAGCTGCTGCAAAAGCTAATATCCACTAGGTGCAGAAAAACCATATGACAAAATCCAACACCCTTTCGTGATAGAAACACTCAAGAAACTAGAAACAGATGGGAATATCTTGAGCCTCGTCCAGGGCATCTGTGAACAGTCCACAGCTCACCGACGTCATAGTCAGTGGGGAAAGACTGGAAATGCCACCCCTGAGGTCAAGAACAAGATGAGCATTAGCCACTCTTGCCAATTCTATGCTACATTTTACTGGAGGTTTTAGCCAGGTCAATTAGGCAAGAAAATGATGTAAAAGGTATCTAGATTGGAGGGGATGAAGTAAAACTATCTCAATTCTCAAATGATGTGACCACATATAGAGGAAATCACAGAGAATACATGGAAAAACTATTGGAACTAAGAAATGAGATTAACAAAGCTGCCGGATACAAGATTAATTTAAAAAATCCATTGTATAGGAATATAAATTGGTGCAGCCACTATGAGAAAGAATATGCAGATTCCTCAAAAAATTAAAAATAGAACTACCATATGATCCAGCAATTCCACTTATGAATATTTATCCAAAGGAAATAAAAACACTAACACAAAAAGATATCTGCACCCCACTGTTCATTGCAGCATTTATTTACAATAGTGAAGACACGGTAAGCAACCTAGTGTCCTTTGATGGATGAACGGGTAAAGAAGATGTGGTGTAAGTATATATATATAACAGAATCTTATTCAGCCATAAAAAGGAAAGAAATCCTGCCACTTGCAACAACATAGACGGGCATTATGCTAAGTGAAATAAGTCAGAGAGAGAAAGACAAATACCATATGATCTCACTTAAATGGCGAATCTAAAATTAAAAAAAAAAACAAAAACTGAGCTAACAGATACAGGGAACAGCTTGGTGGTCGCCAGAGGCAGGGGGTGGGGGTTGGGCAAATGAATGAAGGGGTCAAAAGGTATAAACTTCCACTTAGAAAATAAATGAGTCCTGGAAATATAACAAAAAACATGGTGACTATAGTTAGCAATATTGTATTGTACATCTGAGAGATGCTAAGAGAGCAGATTTTAAAAGTTCTGATAACAAGAAAAAAATCTGTAACTATGTGAGGTGATGGATGTTAACCAGACTTATTGTGTTGATCTTTGGTAATATATACATATATAGAATCATTATGTTATATGCCTGAAACTAATATAATATCATATGTCAAGTTTTAAAATATCAATTTTATTTCTATATACTAGCAAAGGAAAATCTGACAATATAAGTAAGAAAATATGTTAATTTACAATAGCATCCAAAACAATGAAATAATTAGAAATAAATTTATCATAAGAAGTACAAGAGTTGTACAATGAAAGATAAAAAACATTATTGGAAGCAATTAATGAAGACCAAAATAAATGGAAAGACATTTCATCTTCATGTATGCGAAGACTTGATACTATTAAGGTGGCAATACTCCACAAATAGAACTAGAGATTCAGTGGAATTCCAAGCAAACTCCCAGCTGCCTGTTTTTGCAGAAACTGACAAGCCAAGGCTAAAATTCATGTGGAAATGCAAGGGAGCCACAAGAGCCACAACAATCTTGAGAAAGAAGTTCAAAGATGGAGTATTCACACTTCCCAATTTCAAAAATTATTACAAAGCTACCATAATGAATACAGCGTGGTGCTGTCATAAAAAATAGACATACAGACCAACGGAATAGAATTGAGAGTCCAGAAATCAACCTACATATTTACAGTCAATTGATTTTTGATGAGTGAAAAGACAATTCAATGGGGAAAGAACAGTGTTGTCCACAAATGGTATTGAAACAACTGGATTTTCACACGCAAAGAAGTTGGACTCCTTGCTTACAGTACTTACAAAAATGAACTCAAAATAGATCCAACAGCTAAATATGAGACAAAACTATACAACTCTTACAAGAAAACACATGGGAATTGTCTTGACATGAGTACAGCCATGTTTGGCCGCTCCATTGACCTATAGCCACCAGCACACAAAGAAATACAAAGCTGCTTTCTGTGTGGGGGGAACTGGCCTTTTCCCGGGAACTGGCCTTTCTCCCATGGAGGGAGTTGCAAGTTGTAACAGTTCAAGGCTCTTGGAGCGTGGTAGCACGGGATGGACTGGCCATCTGTGCCGGGCTAAGATGATAACCAAAGAAAACAATGCACGTACACAACCACTGGGCTGGGACGTTAGCCAAGGGGCTCAGTGCACGTATGCCACTGATAACTGTTTTGGGCATGGGAACACTAGATGCTTGCTCTGTAAACTCTGTAACTGCTTATATAAACTGCTGGAAGCTGAGACCTGGTGAGAGTTCCACCTGTGGAAGGGACACCTTGCCCAGGACGTGTGATCCTTGCCCAGCCGCGTCGATTGACAGGGCTCTCCCGGCAGTGGGGCGTGGATGTTGTGAGTAACTGATTTGATATGAAGTAATTGATTTGATATGAAGTAATTGATTTGATATGAAGTAATTGATTTGATGTGTTCTCTTTTCGGTCAACCTGGTGTTTCTCTTTCCAGTTGATTTGTGTCATTTCTCTTCAGCCGATGTGGGTGTTTTCCCTTTCCAATCGAGCTGATGTTTTTTCCCTCTTAATATTTGACCTATTTGATCTGTTTGCAGACTGTCACCTTTACTATCCTCTATATAATAAAATATACCTTCAGTCCATTTGTTTGGAGTGGAAAGTGTATTTTACATCTCCGATCGAATCCCCGAACCTCTCATAACAGGAATAAAACTTTTATTTTATTTATTTTTTTTTGTGAGGAGGACCAGCCCTGAGCTAACACCCAATGCCAATCCTCCTCTTTTTTGCTAAGGAAGACTGGCCCTGGGCTAACATCCATTATCTTCCTCTACTTTATGTGGGACGCCGCCACAGCATGGCTTAACAAGCGGTGCGTCGGTGCCCGCCCGGGATCCGAACCAGCGAACCCTGGGCTGCCGCAGCAGAGCACGGGCACTTAACCGCTTGCGCCACTGGGCCGGCCCTAGGAATATAACTTTTGACCTTGAGTTAGGTGATGATATCTTAGATAGGACATCAAAAACACACGAATAAAAAATAAACAAATTGGACTTCATCAAAATTAAAAATTTGTGTGTATCAAAAGGCAGTATCAAGAAAGTGAGAAGACAGCCTGCTGAATGGGACACAATACCAGCTCACCATATATATAACAAGCTACTTGCAAATAGAAGATAGAGTGAATGCTTACAACTCAATAATAAAGAAACTAATAACCCAATTTAAAAATGGGGAAAGGAGCTGAGCAGATATTTCTCCAAAGAAGATATACAAATGGCCAATAAAGACATGAAAAACGTTCAACACCATTATCCAGGAAGAAAATGCAATCAAAACCACAATCAATAAGTATCATTTCCCATCCACTAGGATGGTTGTAAATTAAAAATATAGATATTAAGACGTCTTGTCAAGGATAGGTAGAAACTGGGATCCTCATACATTATTGGCAGGAATAAAGATGGAAAATAGTCTAGCAATTCTTCAAAATTTAGAGAGTTTTCACATGACCCAGCAGTTCCACTCTAGGTGTGTACCCAACAGACATGAAAACATGAAAGCTTGTACGTGAATGTTCATAGCATCATTATTATAATAGCCAAAAGGTGGAGACAACTCCAATGTCCCTCAACCGATGAATGGATCAATAAAATACAGTATATCTATGCAATGGAAAATCATTTGGCACAAAACAGAAAGAATTACCGATACACTACAATCAAGGATGAACCTTGAAAACATGACATATTAAAGGAGCTATCACAAAAGAACACACATTGTACTATTCTGTGTATATAAGAGGTCCAAAATAGACAAATCGAGAGAGAGAAAAAGTAGAGGAGTGGTTGTCTAGGGCTGTGGCGATGGGGGAAGGGGGAGTGACTGCTAATGGGTCCAGGGTTTCATTCTGAGGTGATGAAAATGTTCCACTGTTGTGGTGATGGTTGCCCAACTCTGTGACTCTACTACAAGCCATTGATTTGTACACTTTAAATGGGTGGCTTACACGGCATGTGAGCGATATCTCAACACAGCTGTTTTACGAAAATACAGAGAAAGATAATTTGTTTCAACTTGGAGATGTGTCTTGGTCCCAGGAGCAGCCGGACTAGGCACTTGCTATAACACCAAGACCCAACCCATCCAAACAATATGGGTCACAACCCCACAAAACCCACCTTCACAAAGCCCACCCCCAGGGAAATGGGGAAAGACGTCCTCAGAAGGAATGGATGGAGGGGTTGGCCACTGGAGGAGGGGGTGCAGACTTGGTCCAGCCAGCAGCATGGGCACGAGCAGCCCTAACCCTAACCTTCACACTGATGAAATTTTACCTTGAATTTACGCCTTGATCTTCCCAAGGTGAAGCACGTGCAGCTTAGAGTGTCTCTCTTGGCAGGAGGGTAGCTGGCAGAGGACAGAGAGGAAATTTTATCTTTTGATTTTCAAAGCAGCTATTCCATGTGGGAAATACATCAAAGGGGAGAAAACATGAGTGTACACGGGGATATCTTCACTACAATTCAATTGGACCAAGACACTGAGGTTTGCTTAGACAACTTGCCCAGAACAGGGCTGGAGATGGGATTTTAAAAAATAGGACTTGGAATTAATGAGTAATATTGGGAGTGATTCACTGGGTACGATATTCAGGAACTCATCAAGTTGAACAGAAATCCTCCCAAAAGACCAATGAAAGTGCCCAAGGTCAACGATGAACTCTGGCGATAGGTAAGGAGCAGGACCTGCGCAGGGAGCATGTAAAGGAGAACTTTCCATGACACACAAGGTGTGAAGGAGTTTCACTGGAATCATCCATCTGCGAGCTGGGCCCCTCTCATTTTCATATTTACTAGCTTATGACTGTTAAGCGGTAACAACACCATTTGTGACCCCTCCTTCATGGCTTCAGGAACATTTGGTAGCTTAAGGCATCACTCTCAGAGCTGTAAGAACTTCTGGAAACCACTTACGACCTCCACAATAGCCCTATTTTACAGATGAGGAAACTGACGCCCAGGGAGGGTTCAAGGACACACTGGGAGTGTCTCTGACTTCTGGTCCAGGGCACTTTCTCATTGGGGAGCCACGAAGAACTCTCCTCTCTATGCCAGAAATGGGCTGATCCTTAGGACATTTTCAAAGAAAGCTGCCTTTTTTTAAATTTTTAAAAATTTTTCCCCCAAAGCCCCAGCAGATAGTTGTATGTCATAGCTGCACATCCCTCTAGTTGCTGTATGTGGGACGCGGCCTCAGCATGGTCCGAGAAGCGGTGCGTCGGGCCGCGCCCGGGATCCGAACCCGAGCCGCCAGTAGTGGAGGGCGCGCACTCAAGCGCTGAGCCACGGGGCCAGCCCTATAGGATCATTTTAGTTCTTTCCCTGACACAGAAACAAAACAGGCTACTGGACAAGAGAAAACTCTAGGGCAAGTTGCCATTTTTAGTTCATCCCCACAGAGATTGGAACAAATTGACTGGAGTCCTGACCCCTCAGTCCACATAGTCGACCCACAATAAATGTATCAGCTCGTCATGAATGAGCATCAATGAGCCGAAACACGTTTGTCTCCTCGGCCAAGTAGCATCAACCTTCATGACAGGTATGCTCCTGCCACCAGGTCCCGTCTCTCCCACAGGTGCCCAGACAGTGGGCGGGCACAGTGGGCGGGACGGTGCTGCCTCTGGGGACTGGGACCAGCTCTCTCACCTGCAGGCTGGCGGGGTCAGGGCCCGTCTCCCTCACCGAGGCGATGGAGGTCTCCAGCTGTCCCTGCACACACGAACAAGCAGGCCTCCGTGACAAAGGCCCGGGACACAGAGCAAAGGGTTCACCGTCCCCCCGCGTGCAACCCGGAGGCGGAACCAAAGGCGGGTCTCTCTCGGGCTCGGAGGCCAGTCTCTCCGGGAGCCGCAGCCTCTTCTGAAACCTCTCCCTGGGCGCCAGCTGTACCGAGACGAGGGGCTGGGAGTTCTGGGGAGACAGGAGTCCCCACACGCTGTCCTCCACCCCACAGCACCCACGACCCGGCCCCACACTGGATCCAGGGCCTCTTCCAACGCCCCAACCGATGTGGGGGTCACAGAGCAGTCGGCGGAGTGGGGACCCTCGGGACCAGCCCTGTGGCAGCTGTTGGTGTTGCGCATGTGCGCGGAGGAGCGGGGTCACGTGCATGCGCTGTGCGTGGGCCCCGAGAGCGTGCCCGGCTGGGGACGTGAGGCCCGGCTGCCCCCTCGCGGGTCCACCCGCGACCGCCCATTGGAGGGAGGCCCGTGCGCCCCGAGCGCGTCCCTACCGCCCCCACGCCGGGGAGAGCACAAGCCGTGTCCACACTGAGCTGGCTGATGCAGTTCCAAGAGCAGGCTCTCAGGAGACAGTTGGGAAACTGAGGCCAGGAGAGACAGGGACTGGCCCGGGCCCATGAGATGGGCAGAGTCCAGAGGAGAAGAAACAAAGGCTCCTCCTGTTTGGATCACACCTGCTTCTGTGTTTTCATTCACTCACCCATTCACTCATTGTTTCGTTTATTCTCTCATTCCTTCAATCACTCACTCAGTCATTCTCTCATTCATTCCTACACTCATTCATTCAGTCATCACTCATTCATTCACTCATTTGTTCATTCACTGGTTCATTTATTCAATCATTCAGCCAACATCCTCCAGTCCTTGCTGTGTGCCAAGCACTGTGACTTCACCAGGGAGCACAACCTGATGTGGTCCCTGCTCACGTGGAGCTCACGTCCACTGTGTGACATAAAAGAGGGCAGTCCCTGGGGGTACCAGGGGTGATGAGCACCAGAAATCCACACCTGAAAATAGAGGCCAGTCATACAGAGAAAAGTTCAGAGAAAACCCATGCTGGGCACTGCAGTCTTGCATGATCCTTGACCCCATGCCCCAGCAGAAGAGCTGGAGGCCACATTTCCCAACGGCTGAAGGTGAAGGTGGGTGCTAAGGGCAGCCAATGGCTCAGGGAGACCTGAGGATGATGCCCTGTAGGGGCTGAGGATCTCTGGGCACTGACTGGGGAGGCAGGTGGCACAGGAGGGAAATGGGGCTCCTGGGCCAGGCTGCCAAAAGGCAGGGTGAGCGGGCACTCAGATCCACCACCTGGACTCCCGTGTGTGTCTTTGCCTCCGTGCCTCCCCCTGGTGAGAAAAGCTCAAACCCTCTACACCACCCTCGCTCCTCCCTGCCCCATCCAGAGTGGTGAGAGCTCCAGGAGAGGAGAGTGAGGGGCAGGGGGAGCCCTGACCACCCCTTTCCCTCCCCCACCAAGTAGAAAAATCTGACCTCGCTCAACCTTTGGCATTGGTTCCCCTGGTTCCCAAGAAACATCTTTCTCCCTCAGACCTCAGTCCTGACCCAGGAGAGAGATTGACAGTGCCAACTCTGCACCTCCTTCCTCCATGGGGGTCTCCAAAGCCCCCAAGAGGTGTTACCCATGCCACTGCCCTCAGCCCAGAGTACTCATCCAAGATGGAGAGGTGTGCAGAACTCTACTCCCAAAGATTCAGAGGGTCCAGAGCCCCCCAAGAACCAGCATTCTCCCCCTCCCACCAACCCCAGGCCACAGACCCCTGGAGGGAAGGGAGGGAGCCAGGTGACTCAGAGCCGCCCACTGTGACCTCCCCCCACCAGTCAGCATGGCCTCAGAGACCAGTGTGGTGTCCAGAAGATGATGCACGCTCTGGTGGAGCCTGGCACTTTGTGGTGACAGAGGAGGCTATGGAGGTCAGGAGAGAAGGCTCTGGGGAGATAGGAAGGGCCAGGCCCCCACCCCATGCCAAGGCACCATTTGCCTGATCATCGAATATGAACCTGTTCACCCACCACCAGCCCCTCCTGGCAGTATTTCCCAGGAAGACTTTTAGGAGTCTCACAGCTACCCTGGGCCACCTCTCTGAGCTTCTGGATCTGGAGGTGGGGACAACTAGGGCCCTTGCCGGCCCCGGCTAAGAGAGGGAACCTTGAGGAGCTCCCATATGAGAACAGAGCACTCCAGTCCTGGGACTGAGAAATTTTTGATGCCACTCTCTGAGTGAACACTGGGCAGGGTTAGGAAGAAAATACCCCCAATATATGTGTGCCCACTGTAAGCCAGGGCAGGGAGCAGCCAGTCACTGCTGTCACATCCACTGAGAAATGGAGTTGGTGATTGGCTTAGTGAGAGGAGCCTGGGGGAGGATGATGGAGTCTCCCAGCAGTGGAAAGACATGAGCTTTGGCCTTTCAGGTTCCTGGATACTGTGCTGAGGGAGGGGCAGCAGCCCTCCATTCACAGAGGCCTCCTGGGAGGGGAGAAACTAGAGTGGTGGACGGTGGTCGGCCCAGCAGAGGGCAGGCTTGGGAAGAGTGGCGGGGCTGTCTTGAGGGGAGTGGAGCCCTGCTGTAGGAGAGACCTTTCCCTACCTCTCAGAGCTCATCTGGCTCTTTTCTTTCTTTCATTTTCAAATTAGAGGCAGCAAAAGGACAAGCTTAACTGTCTCTCGTCCCCTTTCCATACCTTCAGCTTTGATGTCCACCCCTCTTATGACGCCTGCTCTCTTGGGAAGGTAAAGGCAGGAGCTGGTGGCTGAGGCAGCCTCTGGCCTTGAGGCAGGCGGCACCAGGAGCGGCTGGATGGGAGGTAGGAGCCTGCGGCCCGGCCCCTGGCGTCTGTGGGCAGCCTGGTGGTGAGGGAGTTTGTGGCTCTTGCTTCAAGGAGGTGGGAGGCTGTGAGAGTCAGGAGTGCAAGGTGGACCTTGCCCTGGGGGCAGGACAGTGTTCTGTACACGGCAAACGTGTGTTCATACACACACATGTAAGTGTGAGCATGTGCTGTGTCATCCACAATAGGGTGTGTGCCAGCACACGTGTGCAGAGCCCAAATCCTAGCTGAGGGATTGGCTCATCCCGTATTTTGAGGCCTCGGTAGCATTCTTATCCGGGGGCCACATGTGGAGCTGATGGTGGTGTGGCAGGCCTTGCATGCAGGACTGCCCCAGCCCACTTGACTGTGTAAATCTGCTCTGTGGAGGGGGCAGAGGTGTCTCCAGCAGGGGCTCTGCTGTGCAGCGCGAGGCCTGGCAGTCCATGCAGCCCAAAGGGGCTAGACCTGCTGAGCTGGCTCTTCAGAAGCATCCAGTCCTTAGGATACTGTTCACAGGGAGAGGTTTTGGGTGCTGGTGCCCCCTCGCCTACTGGGGCTCGTCCCTGAAGAGGGTCCAGCAAGTTGGAGATGGGGCGGGAAGGGGGGATGAAAAATAGGCCAAATTCATGTCCCAAGACACAGGCTAAGCCCAGTGAATTTCCCTGTTCCCTACCTCAGTTTACCTATTCAGGAAATGTTCCAGAGTGCTGGGCAGGGTAAGCTCCAAAGCTGGGGTCAGGCGGTAACAAACAAAATCTCAAGCCAACCTCCTCCTCTATGCAAAGATCATTTCCGTCACCCTGAGATGGGGTGAGTGGATGTTGGGGGTACAATGGTATTCTGGGGGGCCTTGCCCTGTTCAGGACCTCGTCTTCGGGGGTCTGGCCCTCACCCGGCCTGCCCAAGGTCACCAGCAGTAGCAGTGGCACTTACATCTGTCCCAAAGTCTGGAGAGGGGAGAACTGGGCAGCCTTACACCCTGGTGGGGACCCTCACGATTTCTTTCTTTCTTGAAGAAACACAAGACCCTCAAGATTCACGTACTGTGTGATGGAGAGAAACAAATACCAACTGTTCCCCCCAAAATACAATGTATTTTGTACTTTGTAAAGTGTTAATTAAAATGGAGAAAAATATGTTGGCTGAGGGCGTCTGATTTTGTGCTGCTCCAGGGCCACACCTCATCTCTTTCCTTCTCCATTCCATGGTCGGGGAACATGGCCAGGGGTTGGGAGGAAGGCAGAACAGCCTCCCCGTCCACACTCAGCGGCTGAGAGAGGACACATCCCCAGAGCAAGAGGGGCTGTATTAGTTACCTGATGCAGGGTAACGAGTTGCCCCAAACGCAATGGATTAAAATGATTGTTTACGTGTCACCGTTTCTGTGGGTTAGGAATTCGGGAGCAGTTTGAGCAGCTGGCTCAGGGTCCCTCGGGAGGCTGCAATCATCTGAAGTCCTGGCTGGGACTGGAGGATCTACTTCCCAGGTGGTTTATTCACAGGGCTGGCAAGTTGGGCTCAGCTGTTGGCAGGGAGCCTGTTCCTCTCCACATGGGTCTCCCCATGGGGCTGCTTGAGTGTCCTCACAATACGGTGCCCAGATTCCCCCAGGACAAGGGATTCAAGGGCCAGTGTAGGGACCAAAATGGTTTTTTGGCCCTGAGCCTCAGAATTCACACGCCTCTGCCTCCACCATACTCTGTCACCATACAGCCCTGCTCTGATTTGACACAGGAGGAGAACACACAAGGGTGTGAAACCAAGAGGCCAAGGTCACTGGGGTCATCTTGGAGACCGGCTACTGTGCCCATCATTCCTCCCAAACCTCTGGCAGAGGCAGGCCTGGGGGTGAGGGGGCCTGCGGAGCAGGACAGGGCCTTGCTGGTGCATGGGGAGGATACGGGGCTGGATTCCGGGCCACAGGGCCTCTGGCCCAAGCCTGGAGCCGTGCTGTGGATGTCACACCCCCAGGAAGGTCCTTGGTGCTAGAAGCCCAGGAGCTGACGCCTCCCTACAAGATACCCTGGGGGCACGAGGGAGGGCTCCGTGCCCAGCGTCCCTAACACAGGGCTCTGGCATTTGGTTCCTGCCCTTTTGACAGGTAGGCACGCAGGATGCCCAAGCAGGACAGAGGTCTTGGACCTTGGACACCCTTCACTGCCCCTCTGTGACGTTTTCCATAGAGGGCCAGTGTGACCAAGGCAGTGCTGAAGACCTGAGCCTGCACTGAACCCCACCAACCTCCATTCCCACCTGTCTCACCCCTGCCCGCAGGAAAAGTGGACCTGAGGATTGAAGGGAGTGACAATGAGGATGAAGCTCACTCACCACCCTGAGCCCAAGAAAGTTCTGGATGCTGTGAATGCTTTCCCTTCTGGGGTCTTCAGACTACGCCCCCCTCATTCCTTCAGAGACCCCATTGGAGCTGGGACATCCACGGGGACTCTTGATTTCCCCCAAAATCTCAAAAGTTACAAAGAACTCCAGGGCCCGATCTCCCATTCCCACCACTCACTCACAGTCACTGTCACTTGGGCGGTGCTGGACCTTGTGCCAGGTGCTGGGGACCCCGAGGAACAGGCTGTGGCCCCTGGACCTGCGTCTCTCTAGGAGGTGAGAAGACAGGGAAAGGAGCTAGTCCAAAGAGTGCAAGGCCAGGCTAGACCACAAGGGTGTGCTGTGCCCAGGGGGAGGGAATGACCACTGTCCAGTAGTAGGGGGCAGAACAAGAAGCCAGGACATTAGGGTTGAGCTTGGTAAGATGGGGACCCAGCAGAGGGAGGAGCAAAGGCGCAGAGGGCCAGAGGGAACCTTGGCTGGAATGGAGGAGTGCGGCGGGGGAGGGAGGAGTTGATGCGGCAGGTAGGGGATGAGGCTGAAATGCAAGGTGGGTGCTCAGGTCCGCCAGGGGCCTCACCCTCCTATAGGCCATGGGGAGCCACTGAGGACTTCCACGCAGGGGACCAAACTTAGCATCTGAGTGGGAGTCTTGGTTATGAAGAGGGCTGATAGGAGCAGGAAAGGGGGACTGCCAGGGTCCTGGTCTCAGTTCTCAGGAGGAGGCCCCTGGCTGGTTCTAGAGTCGTCCCTGTGCAGAGTTGGGGTGGTGGAGGCAGCGGAGTATCAGGGGACCAGCAGATGTCCAGCCAGCCCTCAGAACCATGACTGTGCCCCTCGCCTAACCAGGGCATAATTCCTCCTGGAGCAGCTCTGGCTGCTTGTGGCAGGTTCTCACCACTGCTCACATTCAGACCCCCAGGGGGGTTACCCATGCCAGGACTCCACCCCCAAGAGTCTGATTCAGTTTCTCTTGGATAAAATATCGGTGTAAAACGTCCCCCACCCTCTCTTAAAAGGTAATGTAAAGAACTGGGCCACAGAACAGCAACAACTGAGGTCACATGGCCCCCCGGGTTTATCATGTGACATTCCTCTGGGGGGGCAGGGGGCTCATGATGGTCAAAACGAGCTCTCCAAAGGGAATGTGCGGGATGAGATCGTGGGGGTGGTTGCACCACATAGACAATACGCTAAAACCACTTAATTGTACACTTTAAAATGGTCCTACGTCATGTGACTCACATGTCAATGTTTTAAAAATATCGATGTGGTAGAAAAAACAACAGGAATGGATGCTGGGCGTGAAGGATGGCCAAGAAAGAATATGAGTTATTCTGACACTCTTGAGGGTTAGAGGATGTCCCTATCAACATGGTGGAGGCAGCACAGAGAAGAAGGAGGAGGACGGAGGCAAGAACCGGGAGCTCCCACCTCGCAAATGTTGGTGGGGGAGCATCTCATTTGAGCTGTTTTTCCAGGAGCTCTGGACCTGATCTGATCCAGCGGGAAGCTCTGCAGCGTCAGCGAGACCCAGGCCCATCTCCCACCCTGATGAGCTTGGGACACCGGGAGGGTCCTGTTGTCCCGGGAGAACCTCGGAGAGCAGGCAGAGTCTCTGAGGAGCCTATAGGGAACAGCCCGCGTTGTTTTCAGGGCAATTAATACTCCGTGTCTTGGACTCAAGATCACCGAGCGTGTCATGAAATATGTGGTAAGTGTCCAAACTTAAAAAATTAAATGAAGGCACCAGTGATCCCACTTCTTAGGTATACACTTGAGAAAACTGAGAACACGTTCACACAGACACTTGTACCGAATTCAACAGTTGGTGGACATTTGGGTGGTTCCACTTTTTGGCTATTATGAATAATGCCAGAACTTCATGTACGAGTTTTACATTGGCCCAGCGTTTTATTTTTTTTGGATCATTCGCATACATCAAAACAATCAATCAGTAACCTCCCAGATGATTCTATCATACAGGCAAGGTTGTGAGGCCCAGGGTAAAGGGTTGAATCTGCCCAAAGGAATCCCCTCATGAACATGGCCCCCAGAGCAGGCGGCCTCATCTTGATTCCCTAGTTTGAGGCCAGACTCATTAGAGGCAGCCTGCACCCAGATGTGCCAGCTGGAATGAACGCGTCCTTCTCACCACTGCATCCCCTGCACCTGGCAGCTCCTGGCGTACAGTCAGACAGGAACAGGGACCCAATCAGGCCTTTGCTTCATCTTCAGTGTTCTCCCGCTGTAATGAGGGTGGATGACTTAGCTGTGGAACAGCTTTCGGTCATGAGCCTGAGCCTGTTCAGTTTCCGTCTCTGAGGGTGGACTCACAAGGGCCATTTTTCTGATGGGCACAGATTCCTGTGCTCTTCTCTGGCAATTCAGCTGGCACCACCCTACCAGAGCGACAGCAAGACCAAGTCTCTCTGCTCCTCATGGGCAGCCCCCACACCAGCTACATCACACATGTTTGCCTCCCTAGCAAGACAATGGACTCCTGGTTCAAGGAGGTGACCACACTCTCGGGATTTTTCCTTTTAAACTTGACTGCTCAGCATGCCCTCAGTGTGGCCCCGAGAAAATCACAGCAAGAGGGACTCCAAGCACTGTCTCCAGCTCAAGCTCAATCTGGGCTGTTCCATGAGAAATATCAAGGTTGGTGTGGAAGAAAGGCTGGGTTTCTTGGTCGCCACAGCATGAGCGTCTGAGGGTAGCTGGGTGATGCACCCTGGGAGAGAGAAAGGCAAGTGTGGGCTCCTTGGGGGAGGGGATACATTCCTGGGGCTCAATCCTGGGGCAGGGCAGGCCCCAGGAGAATGGAGACCTCACAGAGCCACCCCAGTGCTGGGGGCCACCCCCAAGGCCATCTGAAGTGGTCTCTGGGAAGGTCAGGCTGCATGGTTAGGCCGAGGCAATGAGCAGCTCCCATGCTGCCCCTGCGGGGAGAACGGCCCTCAGAGTTGTGAGTAACTCTGCTGCTTGTCAGGAGGTGCTGGGACCTGACCAGGGCTGCCCATGAGGAGAGAGAACAGTGTGGATCTTCAGAAACGCAGCCCGAGTGTCTACCCTGTGCCAGGTGCTCAGCGAGATTGTCACCCGCTGTGCCAAGTCAGAGCACTCTTCCTGCCGCGTGGTTCTCAGCGTCTGACTGTGTCACATGAACACAGTGAGTGCACAGTAGGTGTTTCCTGACCTCGTGAAAATGCGAGCCAACCACATATTCAAGAAACAAGCATGATCAGGACAAGACTCTCCTGAGTGAGTCAGGGGTGGACCTGACGAGAATGGCAGGCCAAGTGTTTTGGATTCACTGATGTCAGGGTCTGTGTGCCAGCAAGAGACCCCCGTCCCCGCCAGAAATCATCATGGACTGGCAGCATGTACACCTGGCGGGTGCTCAGGGAACAGAAGACTGAGACCTATGCCCCTGGGAACGGCTATCCACTGAGGGAGATAATGGTGGCCACCGTGTGATGAGAGTCCCTCCACCTTCTCAGGCCACACCTGCCACTCGGGCTGTGCACTGGCCTCCTCTACAGACCCCAATACATGCAGAAGGACAGAGCCTGAGTGTAAGAAGTCAGGACAGCCAGAAGACACGTCGGAGTGGCCCATGGTCACTGCATTCAGGGTGTCCTCACACACTCGCTGAACTGACAGGAGCCCGGAGCCTGCAGACAGACTTTTCGCAGGGAAAAAAAGGATAAATTATAGCAACGAAGCTAATGGTGGAAACAGTTTCTGTGTCTGTGGGCCTGCCGAGGTCACAGGGAACCAACAGAGCCAGCGGCAGAGGGAAGGCCCGATGGAAACAGCCCCTGAAACACCAAAGTGCCTCGAAACACTCTGCAGTGGGTTTTTGAAAGATAAATCCTTATTGTATTTAAATTATACATTTTTTTTTGCATTTTTACAAGTGTTTTTTAAAAATGCTTCTCACAATTTCAAAAGACATTATTAGAATCCAGCCTTCAAAGGAAATACTTAGGCCTGTGCGTGCATACGGTCGCGCGCAGGCACACACACGCACTCTCCGCAGTCTGTCTCTGGAGGCAACATGAGAACCAGAACCGGTGGTGCCTCTGGGACAAGAGACGGGAGACTTAGTTTTCATAAGACACTTTGTACCAAGTACGTATGTTCCGTGTTCAAAAACATCAATAGCTTTGTTTAGAAGAACTGATTTAGTAAACAGTAATATAAACTACAATTTAAGAAAGAACACTTTAACACTGAAATGAGCCTTTTGGTCTAATTGCATTCTCCCCGGTATGAAAAACATTATTTTTCACTTTGGTGGCTGTGGTAAGGCACTCTAAATATTAAATATCCTGCTTTCTTTTAAATGCATGTAAAACATTCCTCCAAACGGGCCTCTGCAAACAGCTCCTGGCACGCCAGCTTTGTCATTTCAAATCTTTCCCCCTTGGGAGCCCCTCTGGGCCTTGTGGAGCCTGGCCTGTAGCTTCTGCCTCTCTGAGGCCCCGGGGGGCCTCTGTTTCTCTGCTCCACGTGCCCGTGGACAGCCTCTGACAGGGCCTCTTCCAGGGCACAGGGGGACTGGAACCCTTGGTCAGGCTGCCCCCTGCTTGCACAGGCTGCTCACTCACAGCCCCAGGAAGGAGCGCAGCGCCAGGGAGCCTGCAGCCTGAGAAGCCGCTGCTGGGCGCTCGCTCTGGCTCCTCACCACTACGCGCTCTCTCCTGATGCCCTGGCAGAGGGTGCGCTGGGGCAGGAGGAGGCCAGCTGGGACCTGGGAGGGGAAGCAGTGCCCAGGGAACTGGTCCTGGCCCAGCCGCACACTGGACGCTGCTGCCACATCAGGTAGTCTGCTCTGTGGGCACGCACTCACGCCCGTCCAGTCCAGCCTTACGCTCCATGGCAAATACCGGTCTTCCAGGCAACCGATTCCCAGGCACCCTCGGATGTGCTTGCCTCACACAAACAGCTCTCCTTTGTCTGCACAGAAAGGAAAAGGGTGGCTTGGCTGGGCTAGGCCAGAGGCAAGTCACCAAGAAGAGGAAGGGTCATGAGAATACGCTTTCTAGAACCAGGTACAAACAGAGCCCAATGTTAAACTTCAATTTCTACCAGGCATTAATGCCTCCTTTTGAAGGGAAAGGTATACTATCCCCAAACCAAAGACATGTGCAAGCCCAGAATGACGGTGTGTCCGTCGCATGGAGAAGAGTACATGCACAGAGCTGTAGGCCCAGGAGGCTCCTGGACACGGCCCACTCTGCTCGCCCCTTATGCACACCCCTCACCCACAGTCACATCCGACCACACCCTGCCCTCCACACGTCCTGAAGTCTGAGCACCCTCCAGTCCTGGTCATGCCCTAATAGAGGGAGACCTCCATCCGTCATCCCTTGTCTGGGTTTCCACATCTCGGGAGCATTTGGTCAAGGGACACAGGGTGACTGGGCACCTCTTTGGGCCGGGTCGATGTCTGTGTGCTGGGAGCTGGGACACGACAGTGAGTGAACACGTACGGTTCCTGTCCTCATGGGACAAGAGCTAGTCAAACAGTTAGAAAGAAACAAACGATCAAACCAATATATACGTGTTTACAAACTGTAAAAAGTGCCACGAGGGACAAGAACGGACTAAGTGCTCTAGAGGACAGTCCAGGAGAACAAATCTAGACTGGGCTCGGGAATGCCCACCTCTGGACGGGACCCCAGACCTGGTGGGGCAGCCTCCTGCTACCCAGCCTTCAGACCCCACTTCTGTCCACATCAGCTCTGGGCACTCCTTGGCACAGAGGCCCCATTTTACCACCTCCACCTGAGAAGCAGAAGAAGTAGACAAGACATGGAGAAGCCAGGACTAAAATAATCTGGCTGATTAATAAGGAATCCTTTTGTTCCCATCCATCAGAGCCCCTCTGGTCTGACCACCACCCTGGGGACTCCACCCTCAGATTTTACGTGTTTAATAGAACAATTCAGTCTGGCCCCCAAAAGGTTAGCAGATCTCAGGGGAAACCAACCAAGTCCAACTCCCAGCTGACCACATGCAAACGCTGGGCACAGAAGGAGAAATACCCAAGCTCTGATGCTCCCTCTACTTAGGACAGTCACGGCACCTGGAGGGTGGCTGTGGGGTCTCGGGGGAAATCTAGAAGCGGATTTCATTTCGGTGTGACCCAAAACGTCCACATGGCATGACAGCAAACAGAAAACAGTGTACTCTAGTTGAATATTTTGCACATTTCATATGGATTTCCAAGGATGTGACTCTGCACAGTTTAAGCCATAGATCATTGATACCTCCAGATTGAGTCCATAATGACTCTTAGTTTTTAAATCAAAATAGCTTTAGAAGAGTCTGGCATCCTCAAGACATTAGCATATGGAAGTGCTGACTCCGAGTGACGGTGCTGAGGGACTACCCCGGTCATCACTGCGACCGAGGGTGCTGTGCACACAGTCACCCCCCCACAGTCCACGCCACAGCCCGTGTGTGTTACAGGCCTGAGATCTGAACCTCAGACGACAACTGAAGGGCAGTCAGGACTCTGGGTCGGGGGGGCCTCTGGATAGTCCTCACAGTAGCGTAGGGCCAGAGAACATTAACGAGGATGACCCCACTCTGTCCCGGCCCAGACGCCTAAATAGAAAACAATGACTCACCAGAGATGAGTAATTGAGATTTACAAATTAACATTCTTAGGTGCAAGGAAATAGCGAATTTACGTGAGGATCCCCACAAAATGAAATTAATTTTCTTCAGTCTTACCAGTCAGGTCAACTAAAGAGCAGCAGACTGACCTGACAGTTACTGTGGTGGAACGGGAGAGGCAATCAAGGAAAGCACACATCCGAGGGCGGGAGGCACTTGGGTGTCTGACGGCTTTGTAACTGGGCAAACCTTCAAGAACAGCTCCATTCCAGCCTTGGCTTTGATCATTCTGTCCTGGCACTTTGGAGAAATGGGGCATATTTCCCTCCACAAAACCCCAGGGTATCTGACAAATCAGCGTCCTGCCGTCCCTCATTCCTGGGTTGGGTCAGGGTTTGGGCTTGGCCAGGAGCGGGATGAGCCCCACACTTTCATTTCCCGATGGCTCTCCCGGGGATTCATCAAACCTCTGCTGGGTTCCCCAGCACCCTGACATTCTCGAGGGTCCACCTCCTACCACCAACTGGCATCCTCTTGAGAAAATTCACTTTCACATGAGCCCAACCACAAACCAAAGGAACCAAAAACAAAACTCCAGGATGAAAAAAGACACACATTATACAACTTCAAGCCAAACAACATCTGGATGAGCTGCTCACTGTAATTATCCACGCGGGGCGCCCCTCCACTGGATGGATGGACACTGAAAGCTGCCCACGGCTTAGGGTGAACCCAAGAGAGTGCAGCTCGGCCCGTCACTGGGGCCACACAGGCTTCGCCACTTACTGGTAAGGGGAGCAAAGTGGCTGAGTCCACAGCAAATGCAGGAAACCTGGACTTCTGGGTTGAACTCCATCAAGCTGAAGAGAGTGGGTGGAATCATTTCCGGAAGAGCGGTTTCCACTAGGTTTGTTCCGTTGCCAAGAATTCCGTAGCCTCAGACAAAAACATGTCCTTCTACATGACAGTAAAAACAGCGGTCAGTAAGTCAAACCAAGTGCAGCTCTCCTCACCAGGAATTCAAACTGCACCGCTCGGATGCTTTCGATACACAGGGATTGTTTTCTCCTCCTTGGTTGGCAAAATCACGTTAATGACACTTGGAAAAGAATCAGTTTCTTTTCTCCTCTTTTAAATTCTTACTCTTGGCGTATGTCAAGCAAACAAACCAAGCTCAGAATACAAACTTCCCACACCTGGAGGGCAACCTGGAGGGGCCTAGTCAACAAATCACCCAGAAACCCCATGTGAACACAGGAGAGCCTCAGAAGGGCAGTTATCCCCCTACTAACAGCTCTAAGTTTCACACTGACCAGGAGAGCAAGCCAAATATAAAACAACTTCTGGCCAGATGCTGAAAACTCTCAGAAATGATGTTTTGCTTATAAAAAGTGGAATACTCATCAGTGGTGCCAGATGTTTCATCCCAGGGGCATGGACCTCAGCGTCGAAACCCTAAGGCTCTTCTCCCTCTGTCTCTGTTTCTTGGTGCAGCCTCTCTGGAGAAGGCAGGGCCAGAGTCTCTGGCCCAGGCGACAGGAGGGGAGAAAGCAGTTCCTTCTCCACTCCAGAGGTTTACTACAGAATTACTAAGCTCTGGGCTAGTTATTTGTCTACAGAGAAACCAGGGCTACTATCGTTCTGTCAGGAACGTCACCCTCACCCTCTATTAACTGAACTCACTCTAACTAGGTCTTCCCACAGCCACGTTCCCTCCCTCAGGCTGAGGTCTGTGCCTGTGAATCCAACAGACACCGACCCTTCGCCATCGACCCCTCTACACCTTGCCAATGACCTGCCTGCAAGAGGCTCTCACCATTTCATACAGCACAGCCTGTGCCCCTACACGCCACATGCTTAACCGTCCCCACTCCTGAGAAGGGCAAGTATCGGGGGACATTCACCTTAGTCACAGGAAGGGTCCATACTGTTAGGAAGACAAACTTGTGAGAACTTGGAAGGATTCTGGTGAACGGAAAGAGCAGATAAGTGCCAGGTCATTCATTCACCCCACAAATATGTCCCAAACAGTAAACATAAGCTAAACATCTAACTGGTGATGGGAACATGAGGGGAAGGAAGAGACCCGGTCCCTCTCTCTGAGTTCAGTCTAGTGGAGGAGGCAGAGGTCAGCCAAAATTAACACCCAGTTAATCTGTGCTGACTGCAAGGATGGCAGGACAGGGGCCTCCGTGAGGGAACGTCAGGGAGCCTGATGTAGTTCATGGGCAGGAGCGGTCGGGAGGCTTCACTCTATCCACGTAGTCTGAGGGATGAGTAGGAGTGTGGAGGGGAGGGGAGAGCACGGTATTCCACGTAGGGGAGACAGCACCTGCACAGGGAGGGAAGGGCCATGGCCCACTGAGGGAGTTTAAACAAGGGCCGAGTGGATGAAGCCAGGGGACGAGGGGGAATATTTGCAAGACGCCAGTGGGGAGCAGGGAGGGCAGGTCATGCAGGATGCTGTAGACCACGGAAGGGTCTGGTCTTTATTCTAAGCACAATGGGGAGACGGTAAGGGTTCTAAGTAGGGAAGGGACATGATTCCTAGAGGGGAACGTGAGTGGACGTGGCAAACAGTGGAGAAGGAGCGGGGGGGGGTGACGAGCAGGGGTTCACTTTTGGACCCACTGAACTCACAGTGCTTAGAGACGGCCAGGGGAAAACGTCAAGTGGCACTGAGAGATGTTCGCACCTCCGAACAGCAGGCTTGGCCTCACCAGCCAGCTGGAGAGTCCTGAGCACACAGACGGTGACTGCAACCACGGTGAGGGTGAGACCTTCTGAAGGAGAAGGCAGAGGAAAGGAGGAGAGCACAGTCCCGCCTCGGGGACCTCCGACATGGGAGGGCCTGGCCCAGGAGGAGAGCCAGGAAATGAGTCCAGAAGGAACGAGAAACGAAGAGAGCCCTCGGAGAGCCCAGTCACAGGGGCGAAAGGAAGACCGCTCTTCACCAAGATGCTCAGCACGTCACGGCCAATGTCAAACGCTGCTGAGAGATCAAGAAAGGGAAAGATTGGACAATGGTCTCCAGGTTCTTTATTATTGTTTTCAGCAACATGGAGGTCACCGTAACCCTAGCAAGAGCCACTCAGCAAACTGATCAGTGTGGAAGCTGAGTGGAACGGACAGAGGAATGAGAAGGAGACGAAGAAATGGGGACAGTAAGTCAATGCAGCTCCTGAGAACTCTCGCCTAGAAGGGGAGGCAGGAGGTGAAGCGAAGGGGTGGGACTTGGGGGAATGGGAGGATGTGGAGGGCTCCACACAGGGCCTCTTAAGATGGAAGACACCTGAGTCAGGTGTCAAGACTGATGGCGAGGGACGAGTAGAGAGGGAGAGGCTGAAGTTGTGGGGAAGAAGGCCCAGCAGATGGAGTGAGGCTTCTGAGGAACGGGGGGAGAAGGGATCCAGGGCACAGAGAGAATCATCAGCTTCAGCAGGAAGAGACACGCTTCCCCCACCACTATAAAGGGAAGGGACCCAGGGCGGGGACAGGTAGAGGCAAGTGTGCAGGAGTCCGAGTGGGAAACTGAGGGCTTTCTCAGCTGACGGCATCTGTTTCCCCTATGAAACAGGAGGCAGGTTCTTCTGCTGAGAGTGAAAGATGGGAGGGTCAGCGGTCTGGAGGACGAAGTGTGGCCAACTTAGCTTTCCAGCAGGATTTGATCTTGGTGCCTCTGCTGAGGGATAACTTTGGAAAGACAGATTCTAAGTGCTTTGGTGAAGACCGCGGCACACCAACGGTCCCTAAGTTGACTCAAAAGGAAAAGAGGGGTTTACTGACCCAGAAAGTGTACACCTAGGTGAGCGAGGCTGGCAGAGCTGGGGCCTGGCCTCTGCTGCCTGGCTCGCAGAGAGCTTCTTTACCTAACTGTGCTCTGGCAAGGGCCACTGGAAAGAAATCACTGTTGTCACTGACAGAGGGAGGCTCAGGCCACAGTCAAGATCATGGTTGTGGCAGGCTACTTCTATAATGGCCCCTAGTGAGCCCTGTCTCCTGCTGTTCACACCCACGTGTACTCCCCACCCTTGTGTGGGGGCTGGACCTAGTGACTTGCTTCTCACAAGCAGAAGGCCAGCAAAAGTGAAGGTGAGGTCACTGCCCAGATTAAATGAGAGGACACTGGCTTCTGTCTCACTGGCACTCCGTCTTACCCTCTCATTTGGTCACTCTGACGAAGCCAGCTGCCATGTTGGGAGCTGCCACATGGAGAAGCCTACATGGCAAGGAACCGAGGAAGGCTTGGCCAGCAACCATTTGCTGGACAACTACCAGCAAGGAATTGGGGCCCCTGCATCCTGCCAACAACCATCGGTGTGCTCCTGGAAGCAGAGCCTTCCCAGTGGAACCCTACGATGACTGCAGCCTTTGAGAGACTCAGAGCCAAAGACCCAGCTAAGCCCCCCCACGATGCCTCACCCACAAAATTCAAGTGGTACTTCTACCCACTGCTGCTGGCAGTATCAACTGATAAAACTTCTGGAAAGCAATTTAACAATACATACTGACAAGAATAAAAATATCCTACTCCTTTGACACTCCTGGGATTTATTCTAGAGCAATAATCCAAACGAAAGAAAAAGTCACGTATGCACACAAGATAAATGTCATAATATCTCCAACGGCCACCGCACTCCGTCTCCAAAGAAGTATGCCACCTGACAACAGGGAAATGCTCATGTAATTTTATAATAAAATGGTTAAATTAATTATTAATTATGATAAATTAAATTGATGCTATATCATACAAATATTAAAAACTGTAACTGTGAAAATATTACCACCATGGAAAAATGCTTTATGTAAGTATAAATGATAAAACAAGCATATAAAACCACACCTATGCTGTGATTACTGTATACTAATGTGCACAAATGGGGCCCGGCCCTGTGGCGGAGCGGTCAAGTGTGCACGCTCCGTTGCGGCGACCTGGGACTCCCAGGTACTGATCCCGGGCGTGCACCGATGCACCACTTGTCAAGCCATGCTGTGGCGGCATCCCATGTGGAGTAGAGGAAGATGGGCACAGATGTTAGCCCAGGGGCAATCTTCGTTAGACAAAAGAGAGGGATTGGCATCGGATGGTAACTCAGGGCGAATCTTTCTCATCAAAAAAAAGGGCCGGCCCCGTGGCTTAGCCCTTAAATGTGCGCGCTCTGCTGCTGGCGGCCCGGGTTCGGATCCTGGGCACGCACCGACGCACCGTTTCTACGGCCATGCTGAAGCCGTGTCCCACATACAGCAACTAGAAGGATGTGCAGCTATGACATACAACTATCTACTGTGGCTTTGGGGGAAAAAATGTGCACATATGAACGAGGATTGGAAGAAAACAGTAGACAATGAACAAAGATGATTTCATCTGCTGGTAGGATTACTGAGGATTTCTACAAGATTTAGTCTTATATTAATGGCCCTCTCTTCAGACCAATATCAGAAACAAAAAGGTTAAATATACAAGCTTGAGAAAATGTGTCAATCATTCCTCCCTGCATTAATCACATTCTTCTCAAATCAGTGAACATCAAGCTCCTTTTAGGGGACACTTGTTTTCTCTTTGAAAGCCTCACACAGTTTCCTGTCTCTGCTGAGAGAAAGGCTCACAGCTCCTCTGCTGAGGGGTGGCTCTAATCCTCCACCCAATCCTTTATTGATTCCTTTCCATGGGAGCTGGGGATGAGGGAACTGGGAAGGGACAAACAGAACAGTGTCCCCAGGAAGTGATAAGAGAGGTAAGAGTCAAATGAAGGCAGGTGGTTCTAGCCCATGAGAGCCCCACTGCTCACAGCTCCAGACTGCACCATCCCAAGGAGGTGTAAGGTCCACTACCTGTTTGCCCAGCTGGGCCCCATCCATCAGAATAGACTTCTCCTTTATCCGTTAGGAACAGACTATGGTCCTGACCACAAGCGATCTATCAGACAAACAGAGGGAAGGTTGATGAGAAGAAATCTTTGGCAGCCCAGTGTCCTGCTCAAAGGACCCAAAGCACGGGAGCATTCCCTACTGCTCCTGAACCTGAGGGGGCCAAGTCCAGGCAGGCTGCCCCACACAACCTCTACTTCTTATTCTTTCTCACTCCACTGCAGCCTGGTTTCTGCCTGCCCCTCCACTGATGCGGCTCTTGCTAAAGGAAAGGGCCAGATGTCCTAAGGAGAAGACCCAAGAGCTCCTCCATCCCAGTCCATCCCTGAAGAACCACTCCCTTCTCCACAAGCCTTTCTCTTCCCCATCTCTCTCTTCTGCCTCTCCCATAGCTTCCAGTCTTGCTCCCTAGCTCAGCCTTACTCCTTACCCTTCAGTGTTGGAATCCTTCTCCAAGGTCTGTCTTCTGCCCTCTTCTCTCCTCCTCTTCACACTCCCCTGGGAGGCTGCATCCGTTTCCAAGGCTTTCTCTGTCACCTGTACACTGCTATCTCCATTCCCAACAACTTTACTGAGTTCCAGACCTGCTTTTCTAACTGCCTAATGAAAAGCACCGTTTACTAAATGCTTATTATGCCAGGCACTGTGCTAAGTCAATAACCAAGAACACCTACGAAGAAACTGAATCTCAGAGAAGGTTGGTAACTTGACCAAAGTCATCCAGTTAATATGTGGGGAAGCAGGGACTTGAATTCGCATCCATGGGACTTTCAAGTCTGTGCAAGACGCACTATACTCTACTGCATACTAAAAACAATTTCACTCTCTACCTCCTCCTTGCTTCTCTCTCCCACTCAACACGAGCCTCCTCCTCTAGGACTTCCCCATCCGGGTTGAGAACATCAGCAGCCACTCATTTGCCAGTGGAGTCAGGCTCCATTCCCTCTAGCTCACTCCCTGGACCTCTTATCAAGCCCCAAATCTGGTCAATCCTCCTTACATGTCTCTCCACATGTCCCTTCTCCCCACGCCTTCCCAAGTGGCCTTCATCACCTCCTCCCCCAACCCTAGAAAACCCTGCATCGCTCACTCTCCACCTGTCTTCCAGCCTATGCCACAGCACTCCCCTGTAAGCATACCAAACTCCAGCCACCCCACATGCTCTCAGCAGTTAAAGGCTCCACCTGCCACCTCCCCTCTGCCATGAAACCTTTCCCACCACCCATTCCTGGTCTATCTGGTAAATTCCTCTGTCACCTCCTCCACGATGCCTTCTGTGCCTTCCATTCCATCCCCGGAAGACTTAATGACTCCCCTTTGCTACTCTTATAGCACTTTCGGTATGCATTCATTTATGTATTTAAGTATTGATTATAGATATCTACCATGTGCCAGGAACTGCCCCAAACATGGGAATAAATGGTGAACAAGATAAAGCCAGCCTGAAACACACACAGAGCCTGGGCACACTCAGGTACAGCTAGTTTTTTCAACTTGTCTCTCCCACTAGAGTGTTTTCCCCCCAAACCTTATTCAAGTTGGTACCCCATGTTCCAGTACTGAACATCCTGGCCTACAGTAGCCAGGCGACCATTTGTATAAAATAATTTATTAATTCAGAAAATCCGCCTAAAAATTTCCCATCACCCCCCCCTAGTTTCCCCCTTTCAAAAGTGCCCCAAGGGGCAGAATGAGTAGCTCTCAGCCCACGCCTCTTACCTGGACCACCTGTCCATCGAAGGCCTGCGTTCTATGGACTTTGTGACTTCCGCTAATGGCTGAGGGCCATCTGGGGAGAAGCAAGACATATGGTCACGGTAAGCATTGTGGGGTTCTGGCCTCTCCTCTGTCATTCCTCACTGGCGGCCCCATACACACACATAGTAACTGTTAGGGAAACTCTCTAGGTCAAAAAGAAGGCAGAGTTAGACACAGGTGCAAAGGTAAAATAATACAAACTAAATCGCTTGGTGATTTTAATATGCTGCCAGAGCTGAGACTGGTGTTTAAACCCACCAGCATAACGCGAGGAACTAGAGGGAAATTTTTTTAAAGACCAACAGAAATAGAACTGAAACAGAGGAATTTTTGAAGTTAATCAATTTGGCTAAAAATAAAGAAGGAATCCAAAGAAGGTCTAGCCATCCCAATCAATGCTCATGCACCTGCCCTCCCACCAGGCTGATGCACGGAGCTCCCCCTGAGATGGAACAACACTCTCCACAGCTCTCCGTGGAGCGCTCACTGCTCCTCTCAGGCCTGAGGAACCTTGCTTGGTACTGCTCTGTGACTCTATCACACAGTAATCACTCCAGAGATGTTTAATGCTCAACACAACTTGGGGAGGGGTAGTCCTTGTGGGAACTCACCTGTAAGGTTCATTTTCCACCACCTTCCTTCCACATTGTCCGTAATAGCTGTTTGCCAGGCTGAAGACTAAAGAATACCACCACCAATGAAATCAGTTCTACAGGTGTGTGGAACCCAAGAATGTCAGGACTGGAAGGGGGTCTGGAAAGTGGTCCTAGTCCAACTGCTCACCCAACTGCCACTGGGTTTCCTTCTCCAATATTCCCAGCCAGTGCAGGCACACCTCCAGGCATGCTGGGGTCCAGACATGCTGCAACAGGCTGGGCCACCTGTACTTTCCCTCTGCTTCTCCTCTGGGCCCTCGTTCTGCCTCTCAGGAATTCCATGAGAGGCGAGCACCTCCTGTGAAAGGACTCAGCACCCCCTTGTCTTGACATGAGTACAGCCATGTTTGGCCACTCCATTGACCTACAGCCACCAGCACAAAAAGAAATATAAAAGCTGCTTTCTGAGTGGTGGGAACTGGCCCTTCTCCCATGAACATAGTTGCAATGTGTAAAAATTTCAAGGCCCTCGGGCGCCGCAGCCTGGGCCTGACTGACCATCTGTGCTGGGCTGGGACGATAACCACAAACCAATGCACGTACACAACTACTGGGCTGCGACAACAGCCAGGGTGCTCAGTGCATGTACGCCACTGATAACCTTTTGTGCATGGAAACACTGAATGCTTGCTCTGTAAACTCTGTAACTGCTTATATAAACTGCTGGAAAGCGAGGCCTGGTGAGAGTTCCACTTGTGGAAGGGACGCCTTGCCCAGGACGTGTGATTCCCACACACCCATGTCGATTGACAGGACTCTCTCGGTACTGGGGCGTGGATGTTGTGAGTAATGGATTTATTGTGAAGTAATTGATCTGATGTGTTCTCTTTTCGGTCAACCTGGTGTTTCTCTTTCCGGTTGCCTTGTGTCATTTCCCTTCAGTCGATCTGGTCGAGCCAATGTTTTTCCATTTCTGATCGAGCCAATGTTTTTCCCTCTTATTATATGACCTATTCGAATCTGCCGCTATCTCAGCTGATCAGGGGTTTCCCATTCTGATGGAGCTGGTGTTTTTCCCTCTTATTATTTGACCTATTCTGATCTGTTGGAGGACTACCGCCTTTACTATCCTCTGTATAATAAAATATACCTTCAGTCCATTTGTTTGGAGTGGAGTTTCTTTTACGTCTCCAATCGAATCCCCCGAACCGCTCATAACACCCCATTCCTTGCACCTGTCACCAGGTTGCCCTCAAGGCCAAGTCCCCTCTGGAAAGAGTTCCTAAACACCACCTTCGGCTTTTCCTACAAAGAACCCTAGCCAGAAAATGAAATGTGATGAATTTCATCAAGTTGGCCTTCCCTGGAATAACCACTTTTTTGGAGACGGTCGGGGTTACCCAGGAGCCTGGACTCTGAAAGCCCCGCGTCTTGGAGGAAGTGTTAGCAAACAGGCTTCTCTCAGTACAAGGGAAAAGCCGTTTACACACGTAGCCCAGCTCAGTGACTTCACAACAAAGGCAGGCGTTGATGAGGCTGCCTGGTGTGCACTGTCATGTTTACATATACCTCAGATTTCCCAAGAACCACAGAGAGCAGAGAACAGAAAAGAGTCAGCCAAGTCTGCCCAACATAGTCTCTTGAGCCATGCTCCTGATTTGCTCGGGAAATTCCAACAGCCTCACAATCAGATGTGGGTCAATCAAATGGGCCACTTCAGGCCCTAGGGCAAGAAAGTGGTCCCCCCACCATCCATCAATCTTGAACAGGTCAATTCACGTCCTTCACCGTCTTGTCAGGACGACAGTGGGCGCTGCCAAAGGAGACCTGTAGCACCTGTGTCTCCTGAGGTCTGTCCAGAGGCAGTGGGACGGGTGAGAGCTCCAAAACACACGCGTCTCCCCTCGCTGAAACAAACACAACCAGGGCGAGTGCACTGACGCAGAGTCAGAGCACTTCTAACATGAGAGATGACACTGCCCCACCCCTACATTGTTACACAGTGAGATCGGAATGACTTACTCAAGCCACATAAGTTAGTGGCACAGCAAGGACCAGAACCCTGGCCCCCAAGTCCAACCCACTGCACCACACTGCCTCCATGACACATGGGGTTACTGAAAAGCATCCTTAGTCTTATTAAAGAAAGCTCTTCACATGTCATTTCACACCATTTGAATTTTTCAGGAAAGTAAAAGCAATAGCCACTTTCTGCAATAGCCACTAGGATTTCTCAGTACGGTGAAAAACAGCACATGTTATATGACACCACTTCTAATAAAGGAAGCAAAAAGAATACATTTGTAGATGCATTTGCTCGCACATGCATTACATCTCTCCAGAAGGATAAACAGGAAACTGTTAACACAGGTTGTCGACAGGGAGAAAAATCATGATCCTGGGAGGACAGAGGTGGAAAGCAGACTCTTCATCATATGTTCTATGGCGCCATTACGATTCTAAATTATGCAAATATGTTACCTATTCAAAATAGAAAATTTTAATTTTTAAATAAGCATGTAAGATGAAATGTTGTCTAGAAGTCACTCTAAAGAGAAACTTGGGGCCGGCCAGGTGGCGCAAGCGGTTAAGTGTGCGCGCTGTGCTTCGGCGGCCCGGGATTCGCTGGCTTGGATCCTGGGCGTGCGCCGACGCCCCACTTGTCACGCCATGCTGTGGTGGCGTCCCATATAAAGTAGAGGAAGATGGGCACAGATGTTAGCTCAGGGCCGATCTTTCTCGGCAAAAAGGAGGAGGATCGGCATCGGATGTTAGCTCAGGGCTGATCTTCCTCACAAAAAATAAATAATAAAAAATAAAGGAATTAAAGCAGAAACTTATTGTTCTTTATAATCCTACTGGAGAGGCCAGATTGGTCTATGTATGGAATTCCTCTGACAGGTTTTAAACAATGAACTTTTGACTATTTACAGTGGAGTCTGGAGTTGAGGAGAAGATCTGCAAACGCACTGGTTCTCAACATACTCCTCACTAATGACCCCCTATCTTCTCCTATAATCCTCATCTTTAAAAACATCTCATCCACCAAATAAATGGCATTATGAATGTTATAATAATATACTTGCCCATCCATATTCATCAGTGACTGATATAATTTGCAGACAGAGCTTTTGATCTGCATGAAATAACTGGTTTATCACAATGAGATGATGTGATTCTAGGCAAAATCAAAGAAAATGGACAATGTTGTTAGCTCATATTAGTAGCTGAAAATATGAAGTACTTTAAAATACTGACAAGTGATTCACATCCCCCATTACTATCTGCATGGACCCCTAAGGGCCTGGGAAAAGTTAATATATAACATTGAAAGGGAAACTGGCTCTAGGTCCAACTACCTATTGACAGGAAATACAGAGGACAGAGGATCATGTCAACCAGCACCACAGGGATGCATTCAACAAACTGAAGACTGGAAAATTCTATAGAATAAACAATGAGATTTCTTCGTTAAATGTATTTCAAGGATAAAAGATTCAAACAGACTTAAAAGACTATAAAAGTCTTCTCAACCACTTGCAATGTCTAGACCTTATCCAGCTTTTGATTCAAATAAATTTTTAAAAATAAAATAAAAATCTATTGACACTTATAAGACAACTGTCAGTTTGAACACTGACAAACTATTTGATATTAAGGGATTACATTGTTAATTATTTTTAGGTGTGATGCTATACTTACCACTCTTTTCAGTCCTTATGTTTTTAGATATGTACTGAAATATTTATGAATGAAATCAATTTTCTTATGATTTGCTCTAAATTTGCTGAGGGAGAACATGGGGGAAATGTGTAAAACAAGATCGTCATGAGCTGATGATGGTGGAAGCTGGTGATGGCCCATGCGGTGCATTATCTTATTCCATCCACTTTTGCATATGTCTACAATCATTCTTAACAAAAGGTAAAAAGAAATGTCATTTGGCATCGTACAGCCAATAAAGACTTCAATACTAAGGGTAAAAGGATTCTGATATGAAATTCAGTGAAAAAAGGCAGAAAACAAAATATACGCTGTGATCAAAATTCTATAAACAGACATTTGCATACAAATGAGGGAAGAGGGAAAAAAATGAAAAGAAAGATTTGTCCAGTATGTATTTCTGGGTAATTCCCCTTTATTTTAAAAAATGTTTCATATTGTCCTCATCATATTGATTGACTCGTGTCTACTTTTGCAAATATCATAAATCATTTCTAACATTTTATAATCCAATTTCAAATATCTGGAATAAAGCCTCCATCTTAAGGCTTTCATTGAATTTTTTGCCCAGACCACATTCTAGGCACTGTAGAGTGCCTCAGGATATCTCAAGCTAGGAAACAAAGGTCATCACTCTGGGGCCAAAAAATAACATCCCTACTTATCAGCAAAGGACCTTTACCAAACAGGCTGAAAATAATCTAGTCCAGATAGTTCCAAACAATGTGCATTTCAAGACTCCATCTATGTTGTTGTTACGGTTTGCTTTATGTCATCAGATTCTTGAAAATCAGAGGGAGCTTCCTCAGCAAATCACAGCAGAAAAAGCCAAGGCGAGAGCCTCAATTTTCTCTTTTCGGCTCCTGTGAAATCCAAACTGAGAATCTCTGTTGAGTTCCATCTACCAAACTTTCGTCCCATCCTTAGCTTTAGAGGACAGCAGTGTGAATCCATGGCCACAGGCGGCAGGTGAAATCTGAAAAAAAGTTCCCATAAAGCATTCACTGATCTGGGACGTCCAGTTTTTCCAGCAATAAATGGCAGCTTGTTTACCCATTCCAAGAACACACACTATTAACACAGCAACCAACACTTATGGAATGTTTGCTACATGCTAAGTGCTTGAGATGCACTATCTCATTTCATCTTCACACTCACCCAAGGATCTAGTTATCAGATCCTCCCCATTCACCAAGACACAGTCTCGCAAAGCAGTAAAGTTGAACATTACCTTAGTTTGAATCTTGGCAACACCAGAGGGTCTACAGCTGGTAGACCCTGACCAGTTGTGTGATCTGAAACAGACTGCTTGACCTCTCTGTGTCTGTTTCCCTCTATGTGAACTGGAGTTGAGAACAATATCTCTCTTATTGGGTTGTTGTCAGGACTAAATGAGTTAATAGAGCTAAAGCCCCTACAGTGAATAGTACTTGACTTAATGTGTAAGAGCGACGGCACGTACTCACTATCATTACTGGTGGTAGTAAGAGGAGTAGTCGATAGAGGAGAAAATCGAGGCTCCTAGAGATTAAGTAACTTGTCTAATACAGTCACGCGGCTAAGATGTGGAGGCTGTCTGATTCCAGAATGCACCCTCTTGACCCTGATACTGCACTGTGACATTCTCAAAGCCCTGCCATGAAGAAGCATTCATACCACAGCCACAGCGAAAGTGACACATTCACAGCCCAGTGACTCTGTTGGGTGTTTCACCCAAACGCGATGTGATGTTATCAATCCTCACTTTCACTGGCCACATGAGGAAACGGAGGATTTGGTAGGGCTGAAGCCAAGGGCAGCCTGGCTTTAGAATCGGCTCCTTTCCCATAAAACCCAGAGTGAGCACCTTCCCGGGTGGCCTGGGATAGTCCTAGCTTACACCTGATGTCCCAACGTTCACTCTCGAACAAACTGGACAACAAAATCTACAGTGACCCAAATGACGCCCCACTGTCCCTTGGCTGTTTACAGTTTATCACAGGCCTCTGTAGTCAATCTCAGAGACTATATATAAACCTAATCCTTAGGAAAAGCCAGCTGACCAATAACGAGCAAATGTGAAGAATTTTCTTGGCGGGGGTGCCGGCCATGTGGACTAGTTCCCAGTGAGTGAGTTCGGCGCGCTCTGCTAGGGTGGCCTGGGTTTGGTTCCAGGATGCAAACCTACACCACTTTTGGTGGCCAGGCTGGGGCTGCGACCCACATACAAAATAGAGGATGACTGGCACATGTGTTAGCTCAGGGTGACTCTTCCTCAGCAAAAGAAAGATTTTCTTTTTACTTGCAGCATGGCCTGAGGAAAGCTAGCTAAATATTTCCTTTAAATTTGACGTGTTGGTGACTTGTTTAATCAAGTCATCCCAAAGTGACATATCCCTCCTTTTTCCCTGTGATATTTTCTCTCCTCACATTCACAGGGAACATATACACATGCACCCCTGTGTGAGTCAAAAAGCTCAGTTCCCTGGCCTTTGGGAATGGCTTGGGTCCACAGAAACGACCCACTGGGGAGGCAGGAGCCAGCCCCTGACCACACGGCAGGAAACATAGAAAAGAAGCGAGTCCACAGAGGATGCCCAGCACTCTATGCTTTCTCTCATTGCTTGTGGTAGCTGTTGATTCAACACTCAATAAATACTTGGTGAGCACCTACTGTGTTATTAAATCTGCTAGTATGGGAAAAGGCTTCGAACAACACCTGACACAGAGTCAGCATTCGGTAATGTGTGTTATAATAATGTGCCAGCAGAGCACTTCCAACTATGGTGGAGTGAAGAAGTTAGTGAAGCTCTCACCAAAAAAGAACTGCAAAACTGGACAAAATTATTTAAAAAACACCACTTCACGGCCTGGGAAATCAATAAAACACAAAGAAACTGAGGAATTATTCACAGAAGACTGTGAGAACTACAGGTAAGAACAGCTGGAGACTTCAGACTTCCTGTCTTGTGTTGTTCCTTCCGCCCCAGCTCAGTTAGCACAGAAGTTTGAACAGGACAGGGCTGGCCATGAAAACCTTCAGCTTTGTTGCCAGAATGCACAGACCTTCATTGGATGCTGAAACTGGAGGGTGCAAACTCATGCCCATCAGCAAACTAGTAGGAAACAAACAAGTAAAATGCACAACTCGACGAGCCTGATTGCAATGGTGATTGGGGCAAGAGGAGAGGCAGACCAGCCAGAAATTTCATGGGAAAATGCTAGAAAGGAGAGAGCGACAGAAGCCTCTGCCCACATCCACGGCTTTCTGAGAAACTGCACGAATGGACAGATGAGACCTGAGCACCGGTGGAAAGTAAAGATGAGGAGACTGGAGAACAGGCTGAACTTTGATGTGGTTCCAACCTACAGACAATCAAAGGTAGAGGGTAGAAACCTTAGAAGCTCAAGTTGTTTGAGCACAACCTCTGCCCAAATCATTGGCTGACCACAAAGGGATGCAGACCGGGGGCAACCCTCAGGAAGTCAGGCTAAAAAAATAAGAGGAACCGAGCAAAGACATCAGTGGCCACGCACAGCCCAGGAGGCTGAGGCTATAGATCAAGTCCATAAAAATTAAAAAACAAAACAAAAGAAAAAATCCTCAGCATGAAAAATATCAGAATCCAAAATTGTTATAATATATCATGAAAAACTCCAGTTTTTAACAACAAAAAAAATACAAGAATTAAGAAAGAGTGACATATACCAGGGGGAAAAAAGCAGCCAACAGAAACTGACACGCAGTTGACCCAGATGTTAGATTTATCAAAGATATCAATGAACTGTTTTTCAAAGACTATTTTAAGACCATGTTAAAAAACCATATGAATACATGATGACAATGACTTGACAAATACGGACGCTGAATACAGAAAAACAAACACAAAAATCCTAAATAGAAATTTTAAAGTTGTAAAGCAAAATAACAAAATAAAGAATTCACTATATAGGCTCAACAGCAGATTTGAGATGGCAGAAGAATCAGTGAACTTGAAGAAATAGCAATAGAAAGTATTCATTCTGAAAAATAGAGAAAAAAAAAGACTGAAAAAGAAAACGAATGGTGCTGCAGAGACCTGTGGCACAACATCAATTGTATTAACAGTCAGGAAATGGGAGTCTCAGAAGGGCAAGAGAGAAAGAAAGTAGAACAAAACACTTATAGAAAGAATGGCAGAAAACCCACCAAATTTTATGAAAAAACATAAATCTACGATCAAAGATGCTCAACAAAACACAGTTAACCTGTTAAAAAACAAACTCTGGAAAGCACCCAAAGAAAATGGACTCATCAGGTACAAGGCAACAACAATCAGATTCACGGCTCACTTCTCATCAGAAACTACGGAGACCAGAAACGAATAGAATGACATATTCAAAGTCTGAAAGACAAAAACTGTCAACCAAGCATTAATTCTATATCCAGCAAAATTACACTTTAAAAAAAATTGAAGCTGAAATAAAGACATGACCAAACAAAGACTGACAGAATTCACTGAGAGCAGACGCGTCTGAACAAGAACTAAAGAAGTCCTTCAGGCTGACAGGAAATGACAGCAGATGGTCAGTAACAATCACAAGAATAAATGAAGAACGTCAGTCAAAGTAATTATAAAGGTAAATATAAAACACTGCACAAATATATTTTGTCTATCTTCATCACTTAAGAGATTTAAAGGACAATCGCACAAAATCATAATTATAAATTGCTTTGCTGGGCTTCAAATGTAGAAAGATGTGGTATATATCACAACAACCACACAAACGAGAGAGGAGGAAATGGAGCAATGTTGAAACAAAGTTAGTTTCCTCAGGATTAGGTCACTATTAACCTGAAGTAGATTGTGATAAATTAGGACACATATTTTAATCCCAAGAGCAACTACTAAAAAAACAAACAAAATATAGTAAAACACCAAACAAAGGAATTTAAAAAGTCCGCTAGAAAAATAACTATTAACCACAAAAGAGGGCCTCAAAGGAAGAGCAGAGAGAAAAAAATGACATAAAGAAACAGAGCAAAATGGCAGATGTGATCCGACCACATCCGTAACTACATTCAAAGGACATGGATTGAGCAATGTCGGTGAAAATAGTGGAGCAACAAAAACACTGGGAAACTGTCAGAATCCACTTTTCAAAACTCTGACAAAGAACCAAAGACTTCAAGCAATCTGGGGGATGTTTACTCCAGGAAAGCAGCTGACTCTCAGTCAGAACAGCAAGCTTGGTCGCATTTTAATCTGACCTATTCCCATCCACCTCTCCTCAGCTCTGCAGGAGCCCTCAACACAAACAGCTCACAATTTCAGTGGAAATCAGCAATCTGGCCGCCATGGGGGGAGGCAGAAAAGGATTGGAACAACTGCAAAGCCCCACTCCCAGAGAACTCGCGTTTCATCTGTCTGGTAGTGCCCTGCAAGACCCCATTAACAAGGCTCTATTTTTCTGACCTGATGCAGATATCACCCAAAACAAACAGCCTTTCCTCCTGGAGTGTCTGTTGAAAACAATGAGAGGCTAATAACGAACATTAAAGCTGCCTGGGTGGTGCATAATAGTAGGAGCAAACAATATAGATTAACCCAGAAACTATCAACCAACTTGACCTGACATCTCTAGAACACTGCACCCAAACAACAGCAGAATACACATCCTTTTAGAACACACAGGGAACATTCTCCAGGATAGACCATATTCTAGGCGAAAAAAGAAAGTCTCAATACATGTAAAAGGACTGAAATTAAAGTATGTTCTCTAACCACAACAGAATGAAATTGGAAATCCACAAATAAAGAAATTAGGAAAACCATCAATATTTGGAAAGTAAACACTTCTAAATGACTCCAGGGTCAAAGAAGAAATTCCAAAGAAAACTGAAAACTACTTGAAGGTAAATGAAGACAGAAGAAATACAGCATATCCGAATTTATGGGCTGTAGCTAAATAGTGCCTAGAGACAAAATTATAATTTTAGCTTTAAACTTTAGTTTAAAGCTTGTAATGTAGCTTTCAATACCTACATGACAAAAGAAAAAAGATCTCGACAATAGCCAAACCTTCCACCTTAAGAAACTAGAAAGAGCAAACTAAACCGAAAGCAAGCAAAGAAGGGAAATACTAAAAATACAACTAGAAATCAATCAAACAGAAATCAGAAAATCAATAGTGAAAATCAATTCAACAAAAATTTGGTTCTCTCAAAACATTAATAAAGTTGACAATTCTTTAGCTAGACTGACAAAGGAAAAAAGAGAAAATACAAATTACCAAAATCGGGAACTAAAGAAAGAAGATTACTACCAACGTACAGAACTGTGGGAGATCAGAAGTGAATACTAGAAACAACTTTATGCCAACAAATTAGATAACTAACAAGAAAAAACACATTCCTAGGAAGACACAAATTACCCAAGCTGACTCAAGAAGAAATCGAAAATTTTAATGTGCCTATAACAAGCTTAAAAAAATTAAATTAGTAATAAAACAAGCTCTTCTTACCAAGGAAAGTCCAGACCCAGATAACTTACTTCACTGGTAAATTAACCCAACATTTACCTAAGGAATAACACCAATTCTTCACAAACTTTTCCAGAAACTCATTCTATGAGGCCAGGAATATCCTGATACCAAAACCAGTCAAAGACATCACAAGAAAAAAATCCTCAATAAGATGTTAGCATAACCAACCCAGTGGAAAAAGGATTATTGTCCAAGAACAAGAGGAATTTCTCCCAGGAATGCAAGCTGGTTTAACATCCAACAATCAACTAACGTAATATATCCTACTCACAGAATAAAGGACAAACATCACATGATCACCTCAACAGATATACAAAAAGCATTTGACAGAATCTAGTCCCTATTCAGGATTTTAAAAAAGAAAAGAAACTCCGCATAAGGTAGGACAAGAAGGGAACTTCCTCAACTTGAGGAAAGACATCTGTGAAAACCTTACAGCTCGCATCACCCGCAATGGTCAAAGACTGAATGCTGTCTCCCTAAGATCAGGAACAGAACACGGACAGCACTTCAATTCAACACTGTACTGAAGGCTCTACCCAGTGCAATTAGGCAAGAGAAAGAAACAAAGGCATGCAAATTGGAAATGAAGACGTGAAACTGTCTTGATTCACAGACAACCAGACAACACCATCCTGTATGTAGAAAATCCTAAGGAATACACAACAACATATAAAACTAATATACAAGTTCAGCAAACTCAAAAGATAGAAGGTCAATGTACAAAAACCAAAGGTATTTCTATATACTAACAAGGAAAGCTCCAAGAATTAAGTTGAGAATACAATTCTATTCAAAATACCATCAAAAAGGATAAAATGCTTAGGAATAACTGTAACAAAAGAAATGCAAGAGTTGTATACTGAAAACTACAAAACATACTTGAGAGAAATTAAAGACCTACTTAAATGAGAGATTCTACGTTCATGGATTGGAAGACAAAAGAATGTTAGAGGGCATTTGTGCCCAAATCAATCTACAAATTCAACATAATCCCTACCAAAATCCCAGCAAGTACTTCTGCAAAAACTGACAAGCTAATCCTAACATTTATGTGGAAAATCAAAAGACTCAGAATAGACAAAACAATTTTTAAAAACAAGAACAAGCTGGAGGACTTACATTTCCCAATTTCAAAATTTATTATAAAGCTACAGTAATCAAAAGAGCATAATTTTAGCATACGGTTAGACATATAGATCAACGGAACAGAACTGACAGTTCAGAAATAAACCCTGACTGTTTACAGGCAACTGACTTGGACAAAGGTGCCAAACAATTCAATAAGGAAAGGATAGTCTTTCAACTAATGATCCTAGGACAATGGGATATCCACATGGAAAAAGGCCCCTACCCCACACCATACACAAATACCAGGTCAAATGGCTGGCTCATAGACCTAAACAGAAGAACTAAAACTATGACGCTCCTACAAGAAAATATAGGAAAACTATCTTTGTGATCTTGGGTTAGGCAAAGACTTCTTACACATACCAAAAACACAATCCACAGCAGAAAAACTGATCAACTGAATTTCATTAAAATTTAAATATTTGTCTCTTCAAAGGACACTTAAGAAAATCAAAAGAAAAGCCGTGGGCTGGCAGAAAATATCCGCACATATCATGTATATGATAAAGGACCTCTATCCAGCACACATAAATAACTCTTACAACTCAATATTAAGGAAAAAACAACGCAACTTGTCATTCCTCTGGAGCTTCAATGCCCCGTTTCTCTTGATCTCCCCTTTTCAGTTCAAGATCACTTGTTACCCTTGACAGACAAGTCAGAAGCCAAACTGGTCCAATCTGCTGCTTTTTCATCCCGCATCGAGATTCCCACAAGCATCCCCAACAAGAACCTATCCCAAGCACCTCGTTTTGCTCTTCTAACTGTTGGCTCCAAGAGAAGCTGCCGCAGGTCGCCCTCTGCTGCCATCTTTTCAAACCTGAGTCAAGGCAGACGCCTCCTGTGCAAACACCCTAGTGTGTGCGGACCTCCGCTCCTCCTCGCTCATCCCTGTACCTGCTCCAGTTAACGCTTCCTTTCCCTCTGGCCCACCGACTCCAGCCGGCCCGCAAGGTCCCAGAGCTTTTGCAGCCATCTGTCCTAACATCAGAACTTCCGGGGCCAACCGCCCGAGTGCTGATCCCACTGTACCTCCCCCTACCAGCTGTGGGGTCTGGGGCCTGTCCTTTGACCTGTCTGAGCCTCCCTCTGCTCCCTGATATGTGGGGACAACCCCGACCCGCCGGGGAGGTGTGGCTCCCACGGGCCGCCACAACCCCGCCGTTTCCGCGCCTCCATCAAGGCAGGCAGCGCCCCTGTCGCCTCCCCCTCCTGTGCCTGTGGCCGCTCGAGGGGCGCCCTCCCGGAGTCTCACCCTCCAGCGTGGCAGCTTCTCAAGAGGCCGAGGGCACGGGGAGGAGCAGCGGCGGCAGTGGCCGGAACGCGCCGAGGGAGGGGCCGCCCGCTCCTTCCGCTCCAGCTCCAGGAGGGATGGCAGCGGCTCGACCCGGCGGCGCGGACGCGAGCTGGCGCGGGGCTCCGCCCGGAGCTGGGCAGCACGAAGGGGGGGCGCCCTGCGCCCCGAAAAGCTGCAGCCTCCCACGAGGATGCGGTCGGCGCCGGCCGCGCGCTCGCCAACCTACAGGCCCACAGGCGCGCCCCCGGCCTCCGCCGCCTCCTGCCGACTCGGTGAGCACACGGCCGCCGTTCAGAGCCCTCGCCCCGCCCCCGGGGCAGCCCAGCCGGCGCCCCAGCCGGGCCCTCGCCGCCGGCGCCATCGCCGCTTCACCCCTCCAGGCCACCCAGCGAGGCCAATTTGTGTGACCCTTGACCCCACGCCCTGGCGAATGCGCTCGCCTCCAGGTTTCCTATTGGCTGAAGGCAGAGGTGCTGAGGGACCCCAGTGGCGCATCCAGGGGGGGTGGCTGGGCTGGGCGGAGCCGGGGACCTGCGATCCTCAGGGTGGTGGATGGGGCCCAGGTCCTGGCCCTGCCACCTGGTGCGCGACCTTCCTCTGAGCTCCAGCTCCGCCTGAGCGCCGTCCCCTTCCCGCGGAGCACACGTTTCCCGAGCATCTGCCCGGCTCCTCAGGGCGCAGGGCGCTTTCCTGTCGCCAGGTCCTTTGCTTCTTGGCATCAGCCTGGGAAACGCTGGAGGGGTGGCGCCCTCCGCGCATCTCCAGGTAAGTCCTTCCCCTGCCCTGTGTAGTCCCTTTGCCACTGTCCGTTGTCATCTCTTCCCTGGCCTTGTCGTGGGCGTTCCCCACCCTCATCAGCTACTAGGCAACTCAGTCCCTGCTCCAGCCACAGTGAGCTAGAGGGTAGCTCTTCCTATTGGCATTCGCTGCCAAAACCCCTGCAGGCATTCCCCACTGTCTTCCACAGTGCATCCTCCTCCCCGGCTCACCTCACTCCTCAGCGCTTCATCCACTTGAGCAGAGGGCTCCACTTGTGCCTTCTGATCCCACCGCTGTTTCAGGCCTCCCTACTTTGCACGCACTGCCTCCAATGCCCTTCAGATGTCTGGCAAACTCCTAGTCATCTTCTAAGATCCAGCTCAAGCACCTCCTTTGAACTTCTGTGAAAGCAAGTACTTCAGTTCCTTCAGGTTGTCCTCACCAATGTTGTCCTCCTACAGGTTGGGAGGCGGCCAGGAACAAGGGGTGTCCTCCTGAATGAATGACCAGGAGTCTGGGGCCCTTGTTTCTAGTCCTGCTTCGGCTACTGACTAGTTGTCTCCCTTTTCTGGATCTCCTGTCTGAAATGAGGGGACGGGTTAAAACAAAAGTCAATACATGAAATGATATTTTTAAAATGAATGAGGTGTTTTGACTTTATGGCTTGTAGGATGTCTTGCAGCCGGTTATGATCCCTGGTGGGCATGCCCAAATACTAGCCCCAAATGCTGAGGGCCAACGCCCTCTGTCTTCCCTCCCTTGCTTCCTTCTCTCTCTTTCTCTTGATATTGCTTGATCCCTAGAAGTAATCCAGTTTTAATCTACTCCCAACACCAGTTCAGATTACCTTGTTGTCCTGGAATGTGCCTTGTATCCAGTCTGAAATGTGTTTTTACTGTTTCCTGGTGAAATGTGGTGGATGTTTTACTGTTCTGTGGGGCTGTTTTGCAGAGAGTGATCAGGGAAAACTGACTGATAAGATATGGTATCCAGGAGACTGCTCCTCGAAGGCCTCCACCTGCAGCAAACGTAATTAACCAAAGCTATGAAGTCAGTAGTCTGCTGGGCTATGAGATCTATCCTCTGTTTGCACTGAGGTCGTGCTTCCCTTGGACTGCTCTGAATCAGTGAGTGAGGCAGGGATAGACACTCAGGCAGACCTGTTCCTGGGAGGCATGGACTCCTCTGCTGATCTGCTTGTGCTCAAGGACTCCCCAGTGGCATTCCTAAGCCTTCCTTAGACTATACAGCAGTGTAGGACACTTGGACCCATCCTTCCCTCTATCTCCCCCTCATTTAGAGTCAGACTTGCATCATGGCCTGATGGCTCTCCCACTTTGCCAGGCTCCCCCACCCCATTTTCTGTTACAGAAGCATTTCCCCTCATAAAATCCTTGCCCGTTTAATCCTGTCTTGGTGTCCACCTCTCAGAGGACATTTGAGCCAAGCCATGATAAATGAAGAGTGAGCCATTTACACATCCTGGGTAGAGGTTCTAGGCAGAGGCTACCTCAAGTACAGAGGCCCAGAGGTGAGAGACTTCTTGGGGGTGTGTGCTGCAAACCAGCCCAAATAACACCAGATACACCAAAATAGTCCTGCCCAACTTTAGGTTGCTTTTGGTAGAGAGGAGAGCCAGCAAAACTTTGCCTTGGTAATGGTTAGCTAAGGCCCACAACCTCATTACCAGGTTATAATGCAAGCGAGTCTCACGTGAAATGTTGTCACACAAGCAGACATTTACTTAAAAATATTCCTTAGGAATCAGGGAATGAAAGAACTCGTAAATCCTATTCTGTAAGCTCAGCAAAGTCTCAGCTCTCTGTCCTTTTAGATGAACCTACCAGCCACATGCTTGCAAGATTTTCTTTAGGCAAATAGCACATTCCAGAAACAGAATTTTTGTTTCCTTTTTCACAGCAGTTGGCATTAGGCTGGATAGAGCTGCTTGGAGATCAAACCTCAGGCAGACCTGTTCCTGTGAGGCATGGACCTGGTTCTGCAACCTCCTCTTTTCACTCAAAACTACATTGGAGATATTTTTGTAACAATTTGCTTGGACCTATGCCATTCTTTTTCACTGTTACATGTTAGTATGAGTAAACGACATCTCCTTTGACTGTTCTTCTTTTGGTGCACATTTGGGTTGTTTCCAGTTTTTGCTATTACAGTATTAAAACTCTTGTTTTAATTCTCACGTCAACAAATGTCCTTTTTCTAATCTATGGAATGCTACGTTTGTCACCTTTTGTGCTTCTCCTTGGTGCTTTAGCTCTTTAGAATGGCCCTCAAACGTAGTACTGAAGTGTTGTGTAGTGTTCGTAAGCACAAGGAGCCTGTGATGGGCCTTTCGTAGAAAATGGTTGTGTTAGATGAGCTTCCTTCAGGCATGAGTTACAGATAGTGCTGTTGGCCGAGAGTTCAACTAATGAATCAACAATCTATATGAAATAAGGTGTCTTTCAAGAGACACACATAAGACAAGGTTGTGCATTGAGAGGTTCCCAAACATGTCACGACCAGAGGCTACAGAAACCTCACCTTGTCCTTCCCCTGGGAGCACTGGTTCATTCTTGCTCATGCAGTGTCAGCAAAGAATTGACAGAACATAACTCTTCCAAATAAGGAGGGTCAATGGTAACATAATGGAGATATTTTCAAACCTCTCTTTTAAAAACCATATCTACAAAGCAGGTAGCTTCTCAACTAACTGTTGAACTGTTGTCTTTACTTTGAAAGGACAGAGTTTTTAACAGTATCCACTAGGACGCATATCTTTGATGGCCACTTATAACAAAAACCTCAGCAAATTTGGGACGATTGTCTTTTTGCAAAAGACAATGTGTACAAAATACATATATTAACGTCAAGACGGTACTTACCTCTGGGGAGGAAAGAGAGAGGAAGGAGAATGATGTCTTCCACTGTGTAATATTTCTTAAAAAACGACATCAATAAGGTGTGCTCTGTTAAATCTCAGCAAAGAGTAATGGTTTCTGTTATCCTATTCTCCTTCTAAGTATATTTAAAATAAATATGTAACTGAAACTGAGATGAAATAACACTAATGTAATAGATCCTATTTGCTGGAGTGCTCCCACCATCTGATGGACAGCTCATGATGGGTTGGTGATGTCACTGACCCGATCTAAAGGTCAGGACACGTTGTTTACCAGCTGAGGCGCTAGAGAAGGCTCGGTCACCAGCAGCAGAGCCAGAGTTACCTCAACCTACAAAGTTAGAGCCACATAGCACCAGATCCTGCTCCAGCTGTGGACTAGTGAGAGCTCTGGTGCCAGCTCTAGAGCTCAGTTGCGGCCAGCTCCAGAACTAGAGCTCCTCCAGCTCCCACACTTGACCAGCTCCAGAGCAGCAGCCATTTCCATCACTGGCTCCCGCACCAAATCTGTCAACAATGCAGAGCTAGAGTCAGTCTCAGGACCGGAGCCAATTCTAGAAGCAGGTCAGGCACCATCGCCTGAGACAGTCCGAGCTCCAGCCCCAGATCAAGTCCAACTCCTGGGCCAGTGGCACAGCCAGAGCTGGTGGTATCTCTAGCATCAGCCACAGCAGTGGCTCCAGCGCTAGAGCAGCTGCAGCACCACCCTCATCGTCAGCAACTAAGGCCCAGCCGGCTCCAGCTCCACCCTAGAGCTGTCCTTCACCTTGCCTGTGAGGGCAGGATGTCTTTTCCCTTTTCTATGTTTTATGATTTTTTATGTTTTATGTGTTCAAATTTAGATTCAATAAAGTGTAATGTTTTCATCACTTAAAGTTGTACAATTCAGGGCCGGCCATTAACTACATCTTCTATGCTGTGTACCGTCACCATTATCTAGTTCCAGATCATTGCTTCACCCCACCAGAACCCCTGTACTCATGAAGCAGCCATGCCCCCATATCCACTTCCCCACACCCTGACAAGCACTGATCTGCTTCCTGTCTCTGTGCATTTCCTTGTCCCTGGTATGGCTGTCCTGAGCACAGCCAACCCTCCTTTGGCCCCACCCCCCCATGCTGAATACCCCTGAGGATGCCAATGTGTTCAATGCAATGAACCCGAAGCCTAGTATGACTTTGACCTGAAGAAGCCCACCGTCACCAAGGGGGTGAGGTCAGGCATGGAGCCAGCTCAACCCAGCCTCACATGAAGAGGAGGGACTCGATATTGCCAAGGGCACCTTCTCCTCAGTCCCTAGTGCTGTTCAGCCACAGGGCTTGGTTGGACGTGGATAAGGTGCCCACACCAAGCTCCCTCCAAATCTAGGATCTAACTGCCAGAGGCTCTGATGAGACTGCTCGTTCACGTCCAACCAACCTGTAGTGAGGCCCGACTCCTTGCCTGAGTCACAGCCCTGTGTGATCTGGTCCAGACACCGTGCCCAGAGTGTACCCCTCACCGCACCCCACCCTCCCTAGAGCCTTCCTCCCCAAGGACCCTGCCAAGCCCCTGCCCCCTTCAGAGCTCCTAGCCTGCAGTGCCCCTCTCCCGAGCCCCCATCCAGGATGGACTCACCTCTGTGCTGGGCTCACAGGCCACCTCCTCAGGCTCCTGTGCTAGCAGAGCCTGTAGGGTCAGATTGACCTGGGGTCAAACCCATAGCTGGGTCACCTCACAGCCCTGTGACAGACAAGGTAATGCGGTGTCTTCTCGGAGACTCAGTTTCCTCCATGAAAATTGGGGTCAGTGACTCTGACCTCAAGAAGGTGTGTTGGGATTCAAGCAGGGAGAAGAAGGTGCCCAAAGTGCTTGGACTCAGGAGGTCGCCTGGCTGGGGGAGCCCCAACACACGACAAGGCCTCGATGGTCAATGCTGGGCTCAAAGCTGGTGAAAAGCAAGGATATCTAGTCCCCTGTTCACGTCTGAACTTGGTCACTTAGAGCAGAGTGACCTTGAATGCTGGGACCACTGGTCATCTGTAAAATGGGGTGCAATCACTCAGCACCCAGGGGGCTCCCTAATAACAGTAAGGCAGTGCAGAACTGCCATGTTCTACAAGTTCTGTCGACTTGTCTGGGGACCAGGGACAAGGCCATCCGTGTCGGAGCCTCGGGGTCCTCCTTTGGAAGTGAGGTGGAGTCATTGGCCTGGCTGGGGTGAGGAGGCCTTGTGAGTCAACGGGACACGCCAGGGCCAGTGTAAGGAAAGCAGGGAGCAAGAGAGGCTTCTGAGGTCCCTCACGTCCCTCCTGGAGCCCACAGGTCCTGCTCCTTTGCACCCTCGGCCCTGGTGGAACAACTACCTTGAGGACCCCAAACAAAGAAAGGTGTGTGTTTTGCTTTCTGCTTTCCTGCTTAGGGCTGCAAGGCTAGGGCTGACCACCAGTGGTGTCCTGTGTCCTTTCGTGCTCAATGGAGCAAGTGGAGCAGGGAAGGGACGCCCAGGGCTCGTTCTGGGTGTTCCCCTGTCTAAAGCAACAGGCACCTTTCATTACTGGCATCCACGTCCACAATGGGAGCTGATCAGAGGCGGGAGGGGACTCTGAGATCCTCTCATGATTCTGTCAGCTACTGTGGCCCCAGCACTCACCCTGAGCACGGCCCGTGTTTGTCCTGAGGGCAGTGCTGAAAGCACCCACATGGTCCCTGTCCTCCAGGAGCTCACAGCCTGGAGGTAGAAGGGACAAAATCATGAACAAATCCATGCGAAAAAGAAGAGCAGGTGATACAGGGCAATGAAGCAGGGTGCTGGAGGAGGGAGGGCCTGGAGCCCCTAGGTGGGTGTAAAGGGCCCCCCTGGGAACAATTGTGCCCTGAGCAGAAGGACAAGAGGAACCAGCCCTGCATCTGTCTGCAAACAGCGTGCTGGGGGGAAGCTCAAAGGCACAGAGACTTGGAGGCAGAAGAGAATTTGACGAGAGAGGAGGTGAGAAAAGAGCCAGTGTGGCTAGAGTGAGCTGAGGAGGAGAGAAGTGAGGGAGAGAGGATGGTAGGGCCAGACCCAGGCTTGGAAGGAGGTACTAGCTGTCTACGCTGGGTGACAGCATTAGCCTCACTTAGCACTTACGAGACCTATCATTGAGCATCTGACAGTGTCTGTACCAGGGTCCAGGCTCAGGTCAGCTGGGAGGCTCCCCATCAAGGTCTAGCAGGAGGCTGGGGCTGTGTTCTCAACTGAAGCTCGATAGAGGCAGGAGCCATCTCGGAGATCATTCACGAGTATCGGGGCAGTGGTAGGATTCAGTTTGGATGGGGGGTTTCAGGCCTTTTCTGTCTGTGGCCCTGGACCCTCTGCCAGTTCTTTGCATTAGGGGGTGCCATAGGGAAGAAAGCTCATAATATCTGATCTGGCTTCTCCTGAATAGTGGATCAGAGAGACAGAAAGAGAGAGAGAAAGAGAGACAGAGACACACAGAGATAGAAAGATGGGTAGGAGAGACAAAGAGAGGAGACTCAGACAGAGACAGGGAGACAGAGAGGAGAGAGAAAGAGAAAGACAGAGAGACAGGGAGAGAGCAAGAGAGATAGAGACAGCCAGAGACACAGAGACAGGGAGACAGAGACAGAGAGAGAGACAGAGACAGAGAGATAGAATGAACACAGGAGAGACAGAACCAGGCAGAAGTCACAGACTTTTCATTAAGCCGACCGTGGAAGTGACCACCCATCACTCGGCCCTATTCTATTGGTTAGAAGCCAGCCGCAAAGTCCATTCTCATTGAGGAGCGGGGATTACATAGGATGTGTGCCTAGAAAGTGGGAACCCTGGGAGCCATTGTGGGGGCTGCCCACCACATAGGCTGAGATGACAGCCACTCAGGCACTTGGACCTGAGTCTAAATATAATAGTAGGCCCTGGAGGGTTGCGAGCCCGAAGGAGATGATGTCTGAACCTCATTTCATTTCAACCCTCCGTAGGGACACTGGGAAACAGGCAAGAGGGGAAGTGCCTCTCCCAGACGCCCAGCAGACCCAAGCCTCTTTGCGTTGTATTCTCTGCTACAGCCAGCCCTTTCTGTAATCCTGGCACTGCCAAGTCTGTGCAGGAGCTACGTGTGGGAGCAGCCCACGGGATTCACAGATTCTGAAGGGATCTCTAGGTCTATACACCTGATGACATCCTTAGGAAGTAGATGCTAGAATGACCCCCACTACACAGAGAGGGACATGAACAGAGGAGAGACCCTGAGAGGGGAGGCAGTGAGAGACGCAGGGTTGTCCAGGGTGACATCACTGGCAAGAAGCAGGAGCGGGACTGAATTCAACTCTGTGTCCTCAAAGCTGGGGCCCCGGTTGCGTCCAGACCTCCCCAGAGGCTGTGGGGTGGACTGTGTTGGTGTGACTGTGTCTGGACAGGGTACGGAGATGGAGAGTGAGCAGTCAGCAACCCGGGGGGCCCTTAGGAAGGTCTTGTGTGAGGAGGAAGCTTAGGTAAGGGGATCCCAGGAAGTGACCTCACAGAGCCAAACAGAACTTGGAAACCCTGCTAACTAGGCACACACATCCTAAACACAGCCCCCAAGCGAGCTCACTTGTCTAGCACTTGTCTAGAAGGAGCAACATGTTTAGTTGCTGCTTCCCAATGACCAGGGGCCGGAGCCCCAGGAAAGCCCCCAAACACCCATGCAGATGCTGGTGCCCCTCTCACGGCCGACAGCTCTTGCCGTTTACCCGGAGGGACGGAAAGGTAACACCGGGAGGCCCAGGGAAGGCCATTCCAAACCAGGCTACCACTATGGTCCCATCTGGGCAGCCCTACATCACCTCCCCATGTGTACCTGGAAGGGCGGGTTCATGTGGGTAGACCACCGTGAGCAGGAGCAGTCGGTGAGGTGTTAGAAGCCTGGGGGGTGTCGGTCAGATTCAAAGCCCAGGTCAAGGCCGGCTGGGTGGGATGTGGAGTGAGGGGATGGCACCCTTCTGCCTGAGGTTTATCCCAAGCCCCTGAGGTGTAGGTCTTTCCTCAGGGGTGGAATACTGTGCAGACACAGGTGTGTGCCTGATCTGGGAGAATTAGGTCCAGAGGGCAGAAGCAGCAGCAAGGACAGCTGGGCAGGGCTCTGATGCCTCTGGGACAGAGCCAGTCACTGTCTTTGCAGAGCTCCAGACAGGAGACAGCGTGGAACTGGTGGAAGGGGATATTCCATCCATCTCCCCGATCGAGCGCCGGTGTCCCACAGGACTGAATCAGCAGCTACTGGGAGAGGGTCTGCAGTGACAGTGATAAAACCTTCAGAGCCTCCAGATGACCCAGCTTCAATCCCGGGAGAAAAATTATATCCACCATGTCCTGCAGCAGACCAGGAGGAAGCTGAGGCCCCAGAGTCCATGCAGGGAGCGCCATCCCCTGCACAGGCTCCTGCAGGACACCAGGAGTCACCTGAGGCCTCAGCCTCTGTGCAGGGAGAGCCATCCCCCGCACAGTCTCCTGTAGGATACAGGGAGGCAGCTGAGGCACCAGGCTCTGTGCAGGGAGAGCCATCCCCTGCACAGGCTCCTGCAGGATAACAGGAGGCAGCTGATGCCCCAATCTCCGTGCAGGGAGAGTCATCCCCTGCATAGTCTCCTGCAGGAGACCAGGAGGCAGCTGAGGCCCCAGCCTCTGTGCAGGGAGAGCCATCCCCTGCACAGGCTCCTGCAGGAGACAGGGAGGCTGCTGAGGCCCCTGCCTCCGTGCAGGGAGAGCCATCCCTTGCACAGGCTCCTGCAGGACACCAGGAGTCACCTGAGGCCTCAGCCTCTGTGCAGGGAGAGCCATCACGTGCACAGTCTCCTGTAGGATACAGGGAGGCAGCTGAGGCACCAGGCTCTGTGCAGGGAGAGCCATCCCCTGCACAGGCTCCTGCAGGACACTGGGAGGCAGCTGAGGCCACAGCCTCCGTGCAGGGAGAGCCATCCCCTGCACAGGCGCCTGCAGGATACAGGGAGGCAGCTGAGGCCAATCTCTGCGCCCTGGGAGAGCTGGCTCGGGAACCTCCCTCATTAGCACCTCCAGTCCCACCTGTTCCACCTGCTCCCTTACCACAAATATCCTTCCCTACTCTGTTTATTATATTTGTTTCCTTCCTGGTTCCTTTCATTGCTTTGTTTTTATTGTTTATATCTTGAATATTTAAAATAAATTTAACTTTCATCTTTTAACAATTTATTGTTTTTCATTTTAAATTGTACACCTCATGAGCATCAAGTACATTCACAATGCTGTGCATCCATCACCGTTGTCTGGGTTCAGAATATTTCATTCTCCAAAAGGAAACCCTGTTCTAAAAGCACTCACTCCTCATTTCTCCCTCAGGCCCTGGCAACCCCTAATCTGTTATCTGTCACGGTTTTTTTTATTTTTAATCTGTTCTGGATGTTTCCTATAAGTGAAATCATGCCGTAGGTGGACATTTGTATCTGCCCACTCATTTTCACAAGGCCTGATAGGTTTTCCTTTTCTGTTTTTATTTGAAATAGAATTTCTCTAATTTAATAGGAAAATCCCAGATGAGTCTAGATTTCATGTATCCAAGAAAGCCCTTTTGCTACATATGTGCACAATCTTGGGGTACAGACTGTTGTTCTAAGTGGAACACCAGAGCCAGAAGCCACACACGAAATGCGTTGCTCTTCGTGCAGCAGAAACAAAAACACGAAAAGAGTTAAAGCTGGAAAGACAAACCATAAACCAGAATGTATTCCTCATAACACAAGGCCAGGGAAAGGTTACGCATCCTTGTGGTCTACAAAAACGGTCGAAAGTCAGAGTTTTAAAAAGAGATAAAGAGCAAACACATTCAACACCAACGAGAGGCGCTACACAGAGGCAGCACGTGTCAGAGATGCGCGAGCTCCCCGAGGAGGAGATGCGCACATGGAGACACTGTGGAGAGGGCACTGGGCCCCATCAGACGGGCAAGGTTCCAGTGTGGTGATGACAAGCCCTGGTGACAATGTGAGGAAGCAGAGGCCCCAGTAGACCCCTAGTGACATGTATGAATGGACACTCCTCTCTGGAGACCAGCCTGCAGGACCCATCGTTGTCCCCAGGGGCACGCCTGTGCTGGCGGTGCTGATCCCAAGACTTCATCCCACAGAAATTCCTGCCCAACTTTTCAAAGATGTATTTTCCAGACTATTCATCACAGCACTGGTTGCAATAGCAAGCAATTGGAAGGAACGCTACTGTCCATGGCGAGGCGATGGGATCCATCCGTCCCATCTGTAAGACCACGTATATGTGATATCAGCCGGGAGACACGCATCTATGAAAATGAATCTGTGTGTGAGAGAGAGACAGAGACAGACAGACAGAAAGAGAGAGACAGAGCCAGAGAGATATGCACCAAATCTTCCATGGGGTTCACCACTGGGGATGGGAATTACCACTCGCTTCTCTTCTCCTTTAGGGGCCTGCGTGATGTTTCAACTTGATAGAATATGCCTCTATTCCTCTTATAATTCTAACAAGATTAAAATCACATGGTTAATGTTATCCATTTATCACTCATCTTTGGACTGACGTACATTATTTAGTTTTTCTTTGTAAAGGTTTTTATTACAAAGACAATGAACGTTTATTAGAATAAAAGAATGAATTCTAAGGGAATTAAGAATTAAGTGGAAACTGAGGAGTGCCCTTAATAGGCAGTGTTTACCGTTTCAGTCCTTTGTCTTTGTATGCACGTGTGTGTGCACGTGTGTGCATGTGCCCATTCAGCTATGTGCATCTGTATGCACATGGGTATGTCTATGTGCAAATGTGTGTGAGTGTGCACTTGCGGCTATCGTGTGGGAAGGACTGCAGGGAGTGTGCTCTTCTGGAACCTGATTTCCCCAGGGCTGGACCCTGGCCAGTCAATCCTCTTCCTCCTCTGCGTCGGCCTCAGAATTTCCTAAGAGCCTCTGCTGGGCAACACGGATCATTTCTGATTTTTCACTCCCGTCAGCGTGCTGAAAGGGACACCTGCATCCATAAATCTCTACTTCTTTAGGACCGATCCCTAGAGGTGGAGATTCTGGCTCATAATGTAAACATGATGTTAAGGTTTGGTCACAGTCTCTGACACCCAAGGTCTCCTTCTACCCTGTGATCTTATTTGGGAACAGGGAGTCCAGAGACCCTGAAGCAGAGACCTGAGGGAGGGAGGGAGAAGGAGGAGCAGCTAGGATGCAGGGGATGAAGGTTCCTGGGGTGACCTGCCCAGCTGGAAGGCCCCGCTCCTGTTGCTTCTGTCCCTACCACTCCGCTCACCCCTGGCCCCGCCCCTACCACACCTGACTTCACTTTGGCCTTGCCCATGCCCCTCCTGCTCCCTAACACACCTGAGCTGAGCAGCCTGGCCTGCCATCCAGGACTGATGATGATGAGAGTCTGGACACTCCTGCCTGCTCCCTCTCCCTCCAAGCAGAGAGCCCTATCTTCAGTAGGGAAAGCACATCTAGGGCAGTGCAGTGAGTCACAGGGACCTCCTTGAACATGCCCCCTCCAGGGGGAGTTCTCAGTTGCAACAGCAGGACCCACTTGAGCTTGTGTGAGCAGAAGTGACTTTGACAAGACACAGTGGAGGTGTCATAGAAGGTGCCAGAAGGTCAGAGCACGGAGCTGGAGGCTTTGGAGAAGGTCATTGTGCCCAAAGCACACCTCAGGGTCTTCCAGGAGTGATGGCTGCCTCAGGCACTGTGCCAGCCCCAGCCCACATATCCAGCACATTCAGCCTCTGCGATGGAGGGGCCCTGCTCAGTGGGGATGAGCGAGAGAGCCCTGGTGACCTCAGAGAGGCACTGCCATTGGAGCCTCGGTTTCCTCACCTGTGAAGTGGGGTGGCAGCCGACATTTCATGGTGGTGTCAGACAAGTTCGCTGAGGCTGCACCTGGAGTGCCCTGCACCTTCTCAGATCACAACAGCTACTAGCTCTACTGAAGAGGAATCACGGGAGGAGAGATGGGGCTGGGTCCTGGATCCCCACCTGGCTGGCTGACTGCCGTGGGACGAGATGGGGTGGAGAAAGGCATTCCAGAGGAACAGCGGAGTCAGAGCGAGTAGGGCATGCCTGGTGGGAGATCAGAGTGGGCAGAAGAGAAGGGCCCCAGGGGGCTCTCAGTGGGGTGACATCAGCAGGAACAGCTCACGGTGATGAGCACTTACTGGGGCCTCTGTTCTCCTCTTGAGCTATCTCCTTGAATCCTCCCCACAACTCCTTGGGGGAGGAGCAATTATTGTCTTCATTTCACTGATGAGGAAACTGAGGCTCAAAGAGACTTGCCCCCTCTGTGCCCTGCAGAGTGGCAGAGCCGGGATTTGAACCCAGTGCCTCTTAGACCCCATGGGGCCTGCCTGAGAAGGGCTCCCCCATGCTGAGGGAGGGACCTCTTTTCCCTAAAGTTCTGACAACTTTTGGTCCTGATGCCCAGAGAGACCTCACTCTGTGGGGGGATAGGCTGGTCCTTGGTACTGGGAGAGCCCACAGCGCCCATGGCTGGCCATTCCCCGGCCACCATACCCAGCCCCAGGCCGACAGAGTGACCCTGTCCGTTTAGTTCAGTGATGGCTGGAGGCCAGAAGGGTGCAGGCCCCAGGGAGGCCAGGACCCCTGGGCCCGAGGAGGCCGCAGTGCAGGACAGTGGTTTGGAATGATCCAAAGTCAGAGAAACAGGGGTCCTAGTGCCTGCTCAGCCTCTTTCTAGCTGGTGATGCAGGTGAGGCTCTCAGCCTCAGTTTCCCCATCTGTACAATGAGGAAATGACTTGGCCTCCTGATGGGCTGTTGGGAGACTTCCCTGAGGAATGGCTTGAGTATCTCTAGCCTGGTGCCTGGAGCGTGTTAAGAGCCCCCTGCCAGGCTGTCACAGTGGTCTTCCAGGGCGCAGGGTCTGGGAAGTCCCTCCTCAGGTTTCCTTCCTGCTGCCCTGCTCCCGGGAACATTCAGCATTGTTTGAGGTGGAGCTGAAGAAGAACCAGGACCACACTGTGTTGCAGGTGACGGAGGCTCAGTGCTGGAAGGAGAGCTGGACATGCTCCATGCCACCGTCTAGGCCTTGTGCTGTGACACCCTGTGAGCCCGCCACAGATAAAGCCTCCTCCTGTATGGATCCAGCTGCTGTGGTTTATTCACTTATTGCTTCATTCACCCAGTCATTCCTTCACTCATTCCCTCACTCACTCACTCCTGCACTCATGTACTCATTCATGCATTCGTTCATTGTTTCACTCACTCATTCACCCAATAAGCTCTGGTCCCTGCCGTGGGCCGAGCACTGTATCATCACCAGTATGACCCGACGTGGTCCCTGCCCACCTGGAGCTCACATCCACTGTATGACCTGAAAGAGGGCTGTCCCTCGGGATAGTAGTGGTGATGAGCACCATGAATCCACTTCTGAAAGTAGAGGCCACCCATGCAAAGAGAAGAACGGAGAAAACCCATGCTTGGCACTTCATCGACAAAAAAAATAATTAAAAGTTAAGAAAAATAAAGATATCCTATATTTAACAAAATGTGGGTTCTAATCACAAGTGTGCACTCATTCCTACAACCAAAGAGAAGTAATCCAGAGTGGACTGGGTATTTGTAACACATTTTTACGGCCAATAATAGCATTTCAGTAACATGTTCCAGGACCTCACGATTTTCCTAAGGCCTCTGTGATCCTCTAACACTTAAATCTTTCTCCTTGGAGGCCTCTGTCCTTTCACCCTCCTTGTTAATGGCTCTTCCACTGCTCGGGGGCTTACCCTGCGCGGCCACACTCGTCAGTGAATCTCCACGTTGTTGGGACAGGCTGCCCGCGTTCCTCCCTCAGCCTCACGAGCTCCTGTTGCTTTGGCAAGGTTGGTGTTTTACTGGGTGATCACCTGGCATCCTTCTTTGCAGCGGTTTGCATCTTCCCATGCTGTGTCTCCTCCGAAGACTCCGGGAGGCAGGCCTTTTGTCCCCATCTTACAGGTGAGGAAGCTCAAGTCCAGAAGGCTGGACGACCTGCTCCAAGTCACAGCCAGCGTGGAGCCTCGGCAGGGTTTGGGGCCCCAAAGCAGACAAGGTTGTATCGCAAGTGGTTTGTTTTCAGGTGATGGAGGAGGCCCGAGGGAGACCATGGGGGAAGGGAGCCTGGCGGAGGAGAGCCAGTGCGGGGCCTGACGAGGGAGCACTGAGGTGAGCATCCATCCTAGTCCTGTTGGGAGACGAGATCCCACCCGGACTGGCTCTGTCCCCGTCAGTGGAGGGTTTACCCCGGGTCATGAAGGCTTCTGTGCTACAGGCTGGCACAGGCTTGCAGGAGAGGAAGCTCCCGGTGCAGGAGAGAGCCCTCAGACAGAGAGTGGATGCAGGTGCTCCAGGGGGACACTGTGGGCCTGCTGGGGACTGGTTCCCAGGGACTGCAGGGACTCAAGTGGGCTGAGGGAACTGAAGGGCAGCAGCAGCAATGTCTGCAGCGGGGGTCTGCACACATGTCCCACACTTATGCCCCCAGAAAGGCTGCTCTGCATGGCATTTCTCCTCCCAGATGCGTAGTTGGCCCAAACCGCCCCTCCACTCCACACTCTCAATTCCTTTCCACTCGTCTCAGTTTACTAGAAATTCAGAATATTTTAGTTGGTGTTGGAGCCCAGAGACTTTTGTTTGTCCTGCCCATGTTCTAACATTGCTGGCTTTTTAAAGACCTCAGGGCTTTGACTCCAAAACAGCAAGATGATGAGGATCCCAGAGAGCTTTCTGGAAACAAGACTTTATGCTTTGCAATACTGCCATCCCACCAGCTCTTCTCAAAATCCCTCCGGGACACAGACTCACAATCTTGGGTCCTCAGATTGCTGAAAGGATGAGCCTTTAGAAAGTGATCGGGGTGGGGCGGCAGGACACACCAAATGGTTGAGTGAGGAATTCAGCCAATCCTCTTCCCGGAAAGCCATGATCACACTGGACGCGCTGTCAGAAAACAACTTCTGGGAAGAGACCAAAGACATACAACCAACTGAGGAGCATTTGAAGCTGAGGGAAGAACAGTGAGAGTCGTGGTGTTTTTGCCCAGGGCAGGTCCCGTCCCCACCCCCTCAGTGTGACGGCCCTGTGAGCGGCGCAAGCCTGAAAGAGGGTGGCTTCATTGTCAGAGTTTGCCCACTTGATGTCGCCATGGTTGGGCAAAGCCCGGCCCCTAAGCATTTCTGGAAACAGTAACCATCTCAGTGGCAAGCTGACGTGGAAGGTCAACTTTGCAGCCGCCTGAGGTTGGATCTAGAACAGAGCAGCGAATCAGCCAGGAAGGTGAGACGGACAACCACACAATGAGACAGACACAGCAGCCTTGATGGGCTGCACATGACCCCAGGGGGTCTGAAATGTTGTGTGCTTGTGCAGGCCTGTGCCCAATCAGGAGAGACCAGGAAGATGGGCATTGTGGGGAAGCTTAGAGACCTTCCACCAGCCTAGGCCCTGCCCCCAGGTGTTGCTGCCTCCCAGGAAGTCCAAGTTGACTGAGGGGACAATGCCCAGCCCTGTCGAAGGTCCCTGTCCACTCTGAGGCTCCCATGGAGAGAGGCCTTCCCACCTGCAAACTTCTCCCCAGGTCTTCTTCAGAGGCTGAAACGAGGTGCTCTCAGAGCAGAGAAGATGGTGAGCAGTGAGGAGAGGCTCCTGAGGAGTCGGCCCTCCTGGGGAAGGAAGCAAATGAGCTGGGAGGGTGGAGTGGTCCCTGCTTGCTCTGGCCTCAGCCTCTTCAGTGTACATCTCCCTCCTGGAGGAGACAGGAGCCCAGGGAACCCGGGAGAGCACACCCGGGTCACGATGAGCAACACTCCCAAGGAGGAGGATCTGAGCTCAACGCAGGATCAGCCCAGGTAGGAAGGGAGCCTTTCTCAACCAGGACACTCGAGTCAAGGTCAGCGTGCCCCTGCAGGGATGATCTCCCTGCCTGTTCTACACGTCCCTGTGGACCACTGACTGCTTAGGCACTGGCTTCGGACCAACAGACCCAGCACAAGTGACAGGACGACCCTTCTCAGATTCCATCACCGAGGCTGTCATTCTCTCTCACTCGCTCTCTTGTGTTCCCTCTTCCCTCTTCCCTTGTTCCCCTCTCTCAGTCTGTCTAACCCCTGGACCTGGGGACATACATGGACGTCCTGAGCTCCCCTATGCAGAGGCCCACACAGAAGAAAACCAAGGGAGTGCCCTGGCCAACAGACAGAAAGGAGCCGGGCTCTCAGTGAAGCTGCTCGTGACCGAGCCCACAAGAGTAAGCTTGACAGCACATCTCACCCTGTTCCAGCCTCAGTGGAGGCCACAGCCCCAACCTGGAAGTCGTCATGAGCAGAGGCTCCAGCTCAGTTGTGCAGGATTCCTGGTCCACAGAGATGGAGAGACAGAGAATATTTGCAGTTTAAAGATGCAGGGTGGGGAGCAGTGTTCTCAGAGAGGAGGAGACACCTCACACCATCTCCCAGTTCCTGGGTCTGGCCTGCCCTTCTCCCTCCTCTCCCCTCCAGGCTATCTGCAGCCACAGTGCCCACCTCTCTAACCTCCTCTGGCCAAACTCACTTCTACCTGGGTGTCTCCACACCAGCAGTGCCTTCTCCCTGGCACGCTGATCACAGATGAGTGCAGCACTGGGTCCTCCTGTCATTCTGGTCACAGCAAATGTCACCTCAGTCAGGCCTTTCAGACCCTCCTACCCAGTGAGACCCCAGCCCTCCCTGCAGGACACTCTTTATTTTCATTCCAGTTCATGCTCTTCTCTTTCACGTGTCTCTGATTTTGTGCTTTTGTCCATCTGCCTCCAGACTGAGCTCCTGGTGGGCAGGGACCACTGGGTAGATTTCAGTACCACCCTTGGGACCACCAGGGCTCCCGGCCCAGGGTGAGGGCTTGGCACATAGCTGCCGAATGAACAAATAGGGGCATCTTGGATCCCTCCTTCCTGCTTTTGCTCCACTCAGTCGGTGAAGAGGAACACTAGTAATAGGAAGTGCAAGTGGGTCCTGAGGCAGGCGGAGGGTCAGCATGACTTCTGCATGACTCCTCCTTTCTCCAATTGCTCCAACAAAGCTCAGTGGGCACCACTGACACAGGAGGCTGCCACCTGATGGCCAGCACAGAAACCGCAGCCTCGGGCAGGGACAGCACAGCACCAGGCAGGCATGTATTTCTTATGGAGAAATGCCTATCCAAATACATTGCCCATTTTTCATTGTGCTATTTGTATTTTATTGTTGAGAGGGGAGAATGTATTATATATTCTCAATAGTAGACCCTTATCAGATATGTAAAGATCTGTAAACATATTCTCCCCTTCTGTGAGTCGTCTTTTCACTTTCTTGATCATGTCTTTCAAAGCACTCAAGTTTTAATTTGATGAAGTTGAATTGATCTGTTTTCCCTTTGGTTGCTTATGTGTTGGGTGCCATAATTACAAACACATTGCCTAATCCAGGGCCATGTTTTCTTCCAATCGAATTGTTGAAGTCTCCTGAAGCCGGCTGAAGGATAAGACTGGCCGGAAAGGACATCAGCAAGCAGTGTGCTCCAAAAGTGGGTGGCAGAAACACTCAGAAGAAGAAAACCTTTCCGTTTCTCTTGTTTTCTCTTTATCTTCTCTCCCTTCCTTTTCCTTTCCTTAGATGGTACAGAGCCTGTCCACCCCCCATGGTGGCTGTTTTTCTCCTCAGAGCCCCAGGACAGAGCTGTATCTCTTAGTTGTAGGTCAACCCATGGGGGTTCTTTGCCTGGAGTCCCACGGCAGTTTATTCACATCTCTTTCATTCAAATGATTTCAGTAGTGTAATTTATCTGTTTAGGCATATCTGTCTTCCTTGCAGACCCCCAACATTTCAAGACCTTTGGGCACATAGTAGATGCTTAAGTACTTGAGTGAATCCGTGAAGATCTTTTGTTGAATACGATCTAAATAAATACAATACCTACTCAGCACACGAATGCAGGCACTTGAGAGAGAGTTTGGTGTCTGCTGAAGCAGGTTGTGGACCAGCTTAGGGGCTCAGTGCCAAAGTGACCCAATAGATTTAGACAAAATGAACGAGATAATTAACTTCAATTTTACAATTCATGGAGAACAGGAGCAGGATATCTAGGTGTGAATCGGGACTTGATCATTCTTGTTGCATCTTTGGAAAATCCAGTCCTTTTTCTTTCTATGGAAATGTGACTGGCCAAGAGAGTGAACGGAGGACTGGCTTTTAGAAAGGCAATTTTGTCACAGGAAGTCCTGGAGGAAAATATATGGAAGGAGAGCTGCTAGAAACATGGCAGAGACGTTTTGTGTAGAAACCCTAAAATGTGGGTTTACATGCTGTCTGAAAGAGTTGTAACCCAACTTTTCTCCACTACAGATTTGAGCAGCTTTTAAATATCTAGGTATACAAAAGGATTAGAAAGGAAAATAGATCCAACTGAAAGGAATTTCGGATGGAACAATGAAATGATGCTGAAGTAAGCCAGCGCACTGAAAAGAGTTTCAGAAAGACCTGCAGTCTCTAAAGGCAGTGGGCAATGTATCCATCAGGTTTCAAGTAGAAAGGGAAATGGGAACAATTGTCTGTCATCTCATGTCCAGGAGATGACAAGCAACAGTCTCTCAGAGAAGAAAAAGATTTCTTTCCAACCGGTCGAACCAGCCACCTGGGCTAGGCCCCTTTCAAGTGGACGAGTTTCAGAGGAGAGAGCCCCAGGGCCTGCCGCCAAGTTTCCTGGGGCGTGTGCTGGGCCCCCTCAGAGGACCAGGCAGCCTGGCAGCCTGTGTGCCAGAGCTGAGATCTGGCGGCCTCCCACACCCGGTTCCCTGTCCTGCCCCGTCCTCCCGAGGGAGGCCGATGGTCCTGGCAGTGGCGAGTGGGGTGGGGCTGGCTGTGAAGCTTTCCTGGGATGCCCCGGGAGAGGGCGCCGGGGGATGGGCTGCCCCTGGCCAGGTCTGAGGCACTGACCCAGCTCAGGGCTGTCGGGGGCGGAGAGAGAAGCCCCTCCGCCTCTTCCCTGAAGCTTCTTATGGCTGGCCAAATCCTTCACAAGACAGGTTCGCTGGAGAAAATAATACCCAGCTTAAGAACACGTGTACAGGGGAGAAACCCGCGAAACTGAGTCTCTCAACACAATGGCAGAGATTCTCCTCCTATCTCCAGCTGCAGACAAAGGAGGATGTTGGGGGTGCGGTTTGGGCATGTGAGACTGGAGAAGGCAATTGTCATGGAGAGGGACATGTAGACGATTGGATTGTCTGAACCGGTTCCCCTGCAGTGGGGTCAGGCCCGGAAGGGACAGCACGGAGGTGACCATGAAGGGGCCTCTCTGTGGTGTGGCTGGCCCCGAGGGGCCGCGCCTGGGGATGGGGATGGAGGGGGGGAAGTGGGATGGCCTGTGAGTTGGCAGCAGTGGTGGATGCAGATACTCAGAGGTCAGGGATCTCTCACTCTTTCCCTGCCTGTCTGTCTGTCTGTCTCTCACTCTCTCTCTCTCTCTCTTTCTCTCTCGGGGACCTGAGGAGAAGAGGTGGGCGAGCCCTGCCCGCCTCGCCTACATGCCTTCCTCTCCCCTGGCCCCTTCTTTCTCCGGCTGCTTTGAGTGCCCTGTGGGCTTGGGTTAAACCCTGAGGCCAAGGGCGCATGCGCCACCCGCCACCACCGGGGCCTAGGGCGGGCCTCGGGGGTCCTCAGTGAAGGCCCCGCCTGCCCGCTAGGCCAGGCCAGTCCCAGCTGAAGAAGCAACGCCAACGCCCTGCTGGACTTGGCTTCAGCTGTTGTCTCCCTCCCATCCCCCACTTGCAATCAGCTGGCCGGCCGCTTCCCTTCTTTGGAAGCGGTGGTCTGGACCTGGTGGCCAAAGGCCGACTGGGGTGCCAGGTCAAGGCTCTGCCTCGGCCAGCTGCTTTTGCCCGGGCCTCATTTCTTCCTGGAAAGGCAAAACCACGGCCTCACCCCATGCCCGCACTTGTCGAGTCCAGCCAGGTGGAGGAAAGTCTCTGTGGAATCCGAAGGGCCGAGACAGGCTTATGGCCAAGCAGTGAGTGAGGCCCCAGCAGGCCGCCGGCTTGGGGAGCCGCTGCCACACGGGCAGGCCCTTCCGGCGACGGGTCCCAGCATCATCTCTGGAGTCGGGAGGGCCTGGCCTTCCTAGTGCCCAGGCCACGGCTCTGAGGAGAAATCCGCGTTGGAGGGCACGCGTGAGGCCCTCGGCCTGAGGGCGCTGGTGCCACGCCGGGGGCGACTGGAAGGCTGGCTGGGCTCGCCTGCTTTGTCCAAAGGAGGCTGGCCAACCAGCCCAACCGGCCACCTGGGCCAGGCCCCTTTCAAGTGGACAAGATCCGGGGGAAAGGGCCCTGGGGCCTGCCGCCAAGTCCCCTGGGGCGTGTGCTGGGTCCCCTCAGAGGAGGGAGCCACCTGGCAACCTGTGTGCCAGACCTTAGATCTGGCGGCCTGCCACACCCGGCTCCCTGCTCTGCCCACGCCTGCCTCCATCCACTCCACGGAGGACGATGGTGTTGGCAGTGCGAGCGGAGATAGTCGTTAGAGACTTCACTTGGAGTTGTAGTCCAAGAGCATCACAGAAGAGCACTGAGCTTGGGCTCTGCCATTTCTCCGCTTTGTAACCTGGCTGAGTTTTCTAGCCTCTGTACCCGGTCTCTTCATCTAGCAAATGGTGAAAAGAACAACACTGACTATGGCAGGATGTTTTCAGGGTCATGTGAGTTAAGATATGTTCAAGCACAGAGTTTACATTCAGGGTGCAGTCTTTGGCTCAGTAGAAGTTTTCGTTGCTGTTCTTATAATTATCATTATTTCATGTCCTTATATTCCTCGTGAGTTCCCTGTCAAACCAACCATGATCCACGGTGTCAGCAGATTGATTCCAGGTCCCTGCTTCAAGGCCTGCAGAGGGAACCTCGTGCTCATAACCTCCTGTTTTGATCCCAGTCTCTGGAGGGATGTCTTGACCTCTATCTTGTCTGCACTGAGGCACGGAATGGGGTCCCACACCCAACCCTGCGTCTCCTCCTCTTAAATATCTGATGCTTTGGAAAGACTGTTTACTGTTCACTCGGTGGACTATACTCCTTGACATGAACAACGCACGGGAGGGAGGAGGGAGGAAACACTGATCCATGTAGGGCTCTGAGTTGACCATAACACAGAGTACAGTTGATCAAGGGCCAAGGTAGAGTTCCTTAACGCAGAGATCTGCCGAGATGAGGGTGTTCTGATGTGACACCACCTGACAATAAAGCAAACACGTAAAAGCATATGTAGTGGTCAAAGGGAAAGCACACAACTAAAAGAACTGATCCCATGAAATACACTATTCTATTGGTTTATGTATCAAACGAATGATAGGAAATAGCCAGGTGTAGAGATGGTAGAATGGATCAATGTCATAGAGAATTCTTTTAACAGTAGTTCAAGCCTTTTGTTTTACATCATTGATTGGGGTACTATTTTCATCTTTTCCTTTCCTAGTGTCTCCATCGTTCTCAACTTTTCCAAGAGCTATATTTACGTTATCCTCTAAAATTTTAGGGAAATTTTAAAAAAGTTATGACACGTTTTAAGTTGTTGATGTTGTATATGGGAGGAGCACTAGATTGCAAGTGAATAAGCGATCATTAGAGTTGTAGTTTGGTAAAGGATGGTAGTTGGAATTGATACCAGGTTGTTCTTAACCCAGTTTTTACTTCATTATTTGATGTAGATATCCAAATGCCAGAGCCGGTCATTTTTAATGTAATAACTTGTCTCATTTTAGAATATGTGTTCTTGGAGAGGGTGATGCAGGTAAGTAGAAAATAATTTAATGTAGTGACTTGTTTTTCTCCAATGGATCTCTTACAAACCCAACAGCCATATAGCATTCTTTTGTCCGAATGACCTGATGTCACTTTCTTAACTTTTCTTGCTGTGACTCTAGCAGTCTAGGGTCACACCACCTTCTCTCTCCTAGTCATGCTTTCAGTTGTAAGAGTGACAGTGTCAATAGTATAGTGAGCAATTGGCACACACTCTACTCTTTTCTAATATATGTATACATATATATATCTCAACTGCAAACTTTGGTAACATAACTGTTAAGGTGTGAACTATCTGCAGTGCCCTTAACGACTGATGGCTACACATGATCGTGTAGTGACATCATGGTTAAAACCCTTCTTTGCAACATGTGGCCCCTTTCAATTTTATTGTAAAGGAGAGGGTTCAATGACTTTTTTCTTTTGGAATAGAAAGACTTGCCTTTCCATCTTAGAAAATTGAGAACTGGTTTTTTGCCTTTTTTCTTTTTTTGTCTTCAGCTCCTCGTCCTACTGGTTACTAACTCACACGTCCAGTTACTTCAGATTTATGGTGCTACCCCCTTTGCCTTTTTCATGGCTCTGACATTAATTTTTCCATAATCCCTTCTGTGAACGAGGTTTCTCTCCACGCTCATTTAGCGAGGAAGGCACCGATCCTCCTTTCTGTGAACTTGGAGACAGAGGCCAAGGTGAAGCCTCGGTGCCCCTCCACACCAGTGAGCTGCAAAAGGGCTGCAGAGTCCTGTGAATCTTTGGCTCCCCTCCTGGCTCCCTCCAGACTTGGCATTGTCTGCACGGAGGAGCCCGGCTCGGTACACTCGAATTGTTGAAGTCTCTAGAAGCCGGCTGAAGGAGAAGACTGGCCAGAAAGGACATCAGCAAGCAATGTGCTCCGAAAGTGGGTGGCAGAAACACTCAGAAGAAGAAAACCTTTCCGTTTCTCTTGTGTTCTCTTTATCTTCTCTCCCTTCCTTTTCCTTTCCTTAGATGGTACAAAGCCTGTCCACCCCCCCCCATGGTGGTTGTTTTTCTCCTCAGAGCCCCAGGACAGAGCTGTATCTCTTAGTTGTAGGTCAACCCATGGGGGTTCTTTTCCTGGAGTCCCACGGTAGTTTGTTCATATTGCTTTCGTTCACATTATTTCTGTCGTGTAATTTATCTGTTTAGACATATCTGTCTTCCTTGCAGACCCCCAACATTTCAAGACCATTTGGCACCTAGTAGATACGTAAGGACTTGAGTGAATCAGTGAAGATCTTTTGTTGGAAAAGATCTAAATACAATACCTACTCAGCGCCCGAATGCAAGCATTTGAGAGAGAGTTTGGTGTCTGCTGAAGCAGGCTGTGGACCAGTTTAGGGGCTCAGTGCCAATGTGACCCAATAGATTTAGACAAAATGAACGAGATAATTAACTTCAATTTTACAATTCATGGAGAAGAGGAGCAGGCTATCTAGGTGTGAATCAGGACTTGATCATTCTTGTTGCATCTTTGGAAAACCCAGTCCTTTTTCTTTCTATCGATATTTGACTCATCCCAAGCAGCTGCCTTATTGGTATTTATGGGAAAATCAAATTGAAAAGAAAACCCAGAAAAGTATAACGGGTAGCCTTAGGGAATGTCTTAATAAAATAAAAGAACAAATTCGGAGTTAGAACAAAGATTGAATGTCAAATTTACTGGAAATTCCCTGTCTCCTTCCTCCTACACTCCCTATATCCCCAACTCTCTGTCCCTGACTCCCCAGAACATCTTTTGGATTTCTGGGCCCCTGGCCCAAATCCTCCCCATCAAGACTTATCTCCTCAGCCACCTCCTCAAACAGTTCCCTTAGGTCCCAGAACTCCAACTTCTCCGACGTTCTTTCAGCTGCCTGTTTTAACTTCTCTCACTGTTGAAGACTTACAGGGGGCACTTAGGCCTGACCTCCAAGCAAGGGGCATCCAGGTTATTTGTGTAAATGTTGAAAACCAGGAAATAAATTTAGTAGAAACACCCAGGAAGGGCAAGAAGGTTCGTTTTGCTGTGTCTTACAACTCCTCCTACTTTCCAGGGCTTTGTAATCAGGCTCTGTCAGCTTCAGACATTCCTATGCAGTATCCACTGAGGATGTATCCTGGACCTCCGCTGCAGAGAATTCATGTCCCCTGGACAGCAGCTGATCTTTTAAATTATAAAACTCTCCTGCTTCCATTGTCAGAAGACCCTACTAAATTTAGAGAAGAATTAGAAAGATTAGTGGCTATTCATAGCCCCACCCACCGAGACCTTGACTGGCTGCTAAGGGGCGTTCTTCCATCCCATGACTACACTGTAGTTATCAGACAGGCCAGACGGCCCCCTAGCAAAAACCCCCCTCATAGAGGAAATAGATGGCCAGACCCTCTCCCAGACCCTCCTGCAGATAACCAGGAAGTGGCACAGCTACGGGCTGATATTCAAGGTTTAATAGGAGCGATTCTAGAGGCGTTTCCTCCTAAAGTTAATCGGTCAAAAATTGAATTATGCACTCAGAACGAGGGGGAACAACATAAAGCTTTTGTTGAACGGTTTATTCAGACTTTCCAAAGACACACTGCATTGAATCTGTAAGCTTTAGAGCATAAGAATCTCCTAATTTCTGCTTTAGTTGGAAATTTTCTTCCTGATATAAAGAAACAAATTCAAAACCGTGTAGTTGTTTGGACAGGACAACCATTAAGTGTAATAATGGTGGCTGCTACACAATTCTTTGAAAATTGTCAGCAAGAAAACAAACAAAAAAAAAGAATTAAAGACAACTCTTCTTGCTTTGCAAATTGAATCTTTTGAAAAGCAAAAATTCAACCCTGAAAGTAAACTAAAGCCCACTCAGAGGGCTCCCTATTTGCCTTCCGACAATTGTAGGTATTGCAAGAAACCAGGGCATTGGAAAAGGGCATGTGCCGCTCTTAAGAGAAGGGAAAGTTTTGTGGGAGATTGGGATTTGGCCACCCTGAAATCTATCTCTTTACCTTGGTTGTTTTTTCTAGGGACATTTGACCTCCCCCACTAACTGCCTAAAGAATTTGACATGGTGGCTCCTTCCTGGAACAGATCTATCATGATGGCTGTAAAGATAATGTAGGGTAAATGTTACAATAGGAAAGGCACCAACAAGCCCCTCTTATCAGAAGTTCTGTCTCTCTGGCCACATTCTCTGGATGACCCTGCGAAGAGTTGCCAGACAATCATTTATATTTATAAGGGAAATCTCCATGTGTAAAGGTATCTCCCTCTCTGTTTGGAGAAGAGAGGGGGATGAGCTCATTTCGAGTGACTTATCAATGTAGAAGATGAGGCCTTGAGCTACATAATAAACCTTACTCTTGTTTACTGTACTTTAGTGGTAATCTCCTGTAACTGACTCCCCCCACCCCCAAAATCCTCCTTTGTCATTGGCTGAAAATGATATTTAAGACGAGAATTTCTGCTATTGTGTTGAGAAACGCAGTGTCCCTGCTTTCTCCCATGTATACATGTGATTAAACTTGGTATTATTTTCTCCTGCTAACCTGTCTTGTTGATTATTTGGCCAGCCAGAAGAACCTTAAGGGAAAGGGCAGAGGGAGATTCTCTCTCTTCCCCCGGCAGTTTAAAAAATGTTCCCGCTTGACCCCAGCACCACCAAAAGGCTCATTTTTCTCCACCTGAGGGACATTTCTCCCTCAAATGATAGGGTCAGCCGATCCTTAGTTGCACTCCTGAGCCTACAGTTAAACTTAAAATAGAGGATCGGAAACTGGATTTCTTAATTGACACTGGTGCGACATTCTCTACTATCCATTCAAAGATTTATCTCTACCTGTTACCTCTGATTCTATCAAGCTGTTAGAGTCTCTGGACAGCCTATTTCACTGCCCATATCTAAGCCCACTCCAATATATTTAGGCCCCCTTAACACTCATCATGCTTTTTTAGTTTCTGACTGTTCACCAGCAAACCTTTTTGGCCGAGATTTGTTATGTAAATTCAATGTCACTATAAATTGTAATGAAAAAGATGTTTTTATCTCCTTGCCTTCTGACCAAGCCCCAAGTCTCCTACTTTCCATGATGGAAACTTGTCCTGATTTAAATCCTTCTGAGGAAGATGAGTCTTTAAAGAATGTCCCAACCAGTCTTTGGGCTACACATGCAAATGAGGTACGATTGTTGCTTAGTGCTGAGCCCGTGCATGTTACTTGGAAAAAAAATAAACCGTTTCCATCAGTAGCCCAATACCCGCTCTCCAGAGATGCCGAGCGAGGAATTCAACCCATAATAGACTCCCTTTTGCAACAGGGTGTACTAGCTTTTACTTCCTTGCCCTGTAACACTCCAATCTTGCCAGTAAAAAAGGAAGGCAAATTTGACTCAGACGGGAACCAAATCTATAGATTTGTACAAGACCTCAGAGCCATAAACTCTTTTGTAATTCCTCGGCATCCTGTGGTCCCTAATCCAACTGTCATCCTGACCTCAATACCTGCTGATGCAGCCTGCTTTACAGTAGTTGACCTCTGCTCAGCTTTCTTTTCAATCCCATTACACCCTGACTCACAATTTCTTTTCACATTTACATTTAAAGGAAAACAATTTACATGGACTCGAATACCTCAGGGATATTGTGAGTCCCCCTCAATATTTTCCCAGGTCCTTAAAGCTGACTTGGATTCTGTAGTCTTTACTCAAAGCTCCACTCTTGTTTAATATGTTGATGACCTTTTACTCTGTAATCCAACTAAGCAGGGGGCTCTTACAGATTCTCTTATTCTCCTGAAAGCCCTAGCTGAACGAGGCCATAAAGCCTCCAGGTTTAAACTTCAGTGGGTGCAAATGACTGTTACCTACTTAGGGCATGAGATATCTCAAGGCATTCAAAAGCTAACCTCCAAAAGCCTTGAGTCAATTTTATCCATCCGTCTCCCCAAAACAAAGAAACAGCTACGTAAATTTCTAGGAGCTGCTGGTTACTGCTGCCAATGGATTCTTAATTTTGCAGCCCTTGCTAAACCTCTGTATTCTCTTCTCCCAGATATCACCCCAGAGCCTATTTCCTGGCCCTCAGAAGCATTAAACTCCTTTGAGGCCTTAAAAATAGCTTTGTCCATGCCTCTGGCTCTTGGCTTACCTAATTTTGACAAGCCTTTTCATCTATACTGTCATGAAAATAATGAAATTGCTATAGGCATTCTAGGGCAATCTTTTGCCTCTCAAATACATCCTATAGCATATTTCTCATGCCAACTAGACCCTGTGGCATCAGGCATGCCCCCATGCTTACGTGCGGTGGCTGCAGCTGCCACCCTGATTGATAAGGCCAGTACTCTTACATTAGGCTCTCCCATTCACCTCTATGTCCCACATTCTGTGTCAGCTATTTTGCAAGTTCATAGGACACAACACGTCTCTACACGGCGACAGACCACCTATGAGCAGGCTATTTTAACTAACCCTTCCATCATCTTACATCGTTGCAACACTTTAAATCCAGCTACTTTACTGCCCCTTCCTGATGATGGAGAGCCCCACTCCATTCCACATGATTGCCTTGCAACTATAGAAATGGTCTCAAAGCCATGAGAGGATCTCTCAGACATCCCTTTAGACAATCCAGACTTACTTCTGTTTTGTGACGGCTCCTGTAAACGAAATTCCCGGGGAAGCATAATAACTGGTTATGCCATAGTTTCCCCACATGAAACTCTTGAAGCTTATTCTTGGCCCACCATAAGATCAGCCCAAGCTGCTGAAGTCATAGCTCTTACTAGGGCCTGCACATTAACAAAAGAAAAAACTGCCACTATTTACACAGACTCCAAATAGGCTTTTGGAGTCTGCCATGTTGTTGGCACAATTTGGAAATCCCGTAGATTCTTAACCTCTGCAAGAACTCCTATTGCTAATGGACACTTAATTACAGCCTTATTACTGTTGGATTCCCAAGGGGAAGGGGAGGGAAATCCCAACTCACCAGGTCTCGGGATGACGCGGGCCCACAGACACAGAAGACCGAACTTGATGCAAACGCAAGAGGTTTATTGAACGGAGCTCCGGGTCGACTCGTGTCCCTCGCAGGAGACAGAGGGGTCGACCCCGAGCCTTAGGGGGCAAGTTCTTTTATAGGATTTGGGAGCATAAAGCGGGAAAAGGTTGGCGCGGTTTTACATGATTGGTTAATTCAAAACATTCAGACAGTTACATTTTATGGCGCGAATTGCTACGGCGCGAAACAGCTATCAAGGTGCACACACATGTCCCCATCTGGCCCCCCTCCACCCCGACCCTCCCAAACTTATCCCTCTGTAGCACTCCCTTGTTCTCAATTTTCTCTGAACAGTTTAGGGTGAGTCTTCCGCGAACAGAGTCAGTTGGGATCGATAGACTCTATTCATAGAAGACTCGCCCCAACTGCCCCTTAAGGTGTTAACATATTAAATTTTTAACATAATTTACATCCTTCATTCCCCACTTCTTCTTTTGTCCCTAGTTCTAATCTTAGAACTTAGTTTTCGGTGTCTACTAAGTGGCTCATGGCGTGGGAGAGCTTGGTAATGGCGTTGGAGCATCATAGCATGCACTGCATTGACTCTTTTTCTTATGAAAGCAGTAATTCTATTGAAAACACACGGTCCAAAAACCAAAAGTAGAAAAAGAATTAACAAAGGCCCTGCTAGGGAGGATAGTAAGGACGTCACCCAGGGGGACTTAGCGAACCAGGATTCAAACCAGCTTTGTTGCGCCTCCCTACTTTGCTGCCTCATGTCTAATCTTTTCTTTAATTTTTGCATTGAGTCTCGGACTACCCCTGTGTGATCTGCATAGAAACAGCAGTCTTCTTTAAGAGCTGCACAAAGCCCTCCCTCCCTTAAAAACAACAGATCTAATCCCCTTCTATTCTGGAGCACTACATCAGACAGGGAGGTGAGGGACTCTTCTAGCTTAGAGATAGACTGCTCTAAAGTCCTGAGGTCTTCATCTATAGCATTGCTCAGGGCAGTTAATCTTCTCTCCCCTGCAACTAAGGCTGCAGTGCCGGTTCCTACGCCCGCGGCAACTCCCAGTCCCAGGAGCACAGCTAGGGTGAGGGATACTGGTTCTCTTTTCCTTAGTATAGATTTCTGATCAAACTCATCTTCGAAACTATTGGCAGTATGATAGTAAATTCTAGGCACTAACTGCACAAGCACGCAAAAATAGGGGTATGCCTTTAGTTTACCCTTGCGATGGGGGGAGTGGCATCCTCCGGCTTGTTTTGCCCCCCCCTCGTCGACCCATGAATTCCCAGTCGGGGGTTCCTATAGCCAGTTTACAAAGGTCAGGGTGTAAGTCCGGCCACCATGTCCAAGGGGAAGCAGTTTTTTGGATTGACCAGGTTATATCTCCTACCTGGGAGACGACTTGCCACGTGAGCAGTTGAGGAGCGTGGGGGTTAGGATTGGACGGTCTGTCTGCCGTCCCCACGACGCAAACGCAGCTTAAGAGGGTTATCAGTCTTTTCCACCTTCCAAAGATCTGCTGCATTCTGGGGTGCCTTCTTCACGTGTGTGGCGTGAACCCAAGAAGTTATACCGTCCACCTTGACTGCTGTGGGTGTAGTGAGGAGCACCACGTAGGGCCCCTTCCAACGTGGTTCTAGCGACCCCGTCCGATGTCGTCTCACAAGGACAGAGTCCCCAACCTGGAACTGGTGTGGTATGAGCAGATCACCAGGCTGGTAAGCCTCTTTTAGCTGGTTCCAGATGTCGCGCCTGACAGCCTCGAGTGCTTTCAAGCGGGCTGACAAAGGTATAGAAGGTACAATGTCAGGGTCATGTATCCCTATTTGTGCCAAAGGGGGAGGGGTTCCATAGAGGATCTCAAAGGGTGTAAGTTTTAAGGGTCCCTGTGGGGTGTTCCGGACGCGGAACAGGGCAAAGGGCAGGAGGGCTGTCCAGTCACTATCGCCGGTCTCCATAGACAATTTAGTTAGGGTCTCTTTAATTGTTCTATTCATCCTCTCTACCTGGCCTGAACTCTGGGGTCTATAAGCACAATGTAATTTCCAATTGACCCCCAGTTGACTGGCCAGTCCCTGACTTACCTGGGCAACGAATGCAGGACCGTTGTCAGATCCAATTACCTTTGGGATCCCGAATCTCGGGAGGATTTCTTCCAATATCTTCTTGGCTACTACAGAGGCAGTCTCTTTTCGGGTGGGGAAAGCCTCTACCCATCCCGAGAAGGTATCTACAAATACTAGAAGATATTTATTTCCATACCGGGCCGGTTTGATTTCAGTAAAGTCTATCTCCCAAAAGGTTTCAGGCCTATCTCCCCGGAGTCTATGTCCAGTGCGGTATTTGGTAACTGCAGCATTTGTGAGAGCGCAAGCTCTACAATCCTTATAAATTTCCTCAGCCGCCTTTCTCAAATCTGGTACCTGGTACGGGGAGGCCTCAATAATTTTAATTAGTTTCTGAGGGCTCAAGTGGGTTAGCCGGTGTAGATGTGATAGATATTCTCGCCCTTCTGCAACGGAAAGGACATTCTCTTCTTTAGTTAGTTCCCCACCGGAGGCAGCTTTGCTGACCTTAGCTCCCTGGAGAGTCAGGACCATAGGTCCTAGTGCCGCCCGCTTGGCTAGGCGGTTCCCTTGAGCTATGGGGTCGGTGCCTTTCTGATGACCTGGGCCACAGTCTTATTTTCAGCTAACCTTAACGCCTGTGTCAGGGCGATAAGCTCAGCCTTTTGTGCAGAAGTCCCTTCCGGCAAGCGGCTTGCCCACAGAGTCTTTTTCCCGTCTACCACAGCCGCCCCAGCCATCCTCTTACCTTCTGCCATGAAGCTGCTGCCGCCGGTGTACCAATTAGGGGCTCCAGCCCATGGCTCATCTGGCAGATCGGGTCGGGTCATCTGCTTCGGGCAGTAGTGTGGCCGGGTTTAAGATGGCCGGTGGGGCGAAGGTAATTCTCTTCAGTTAGGAGCAGACTTTGGTAGTGAGTCATCCGGGCGTTAGTCATCCATCGATCTGGAGGCTGTCTGATAATGCTTTCTAAGGCATGGGGGGCTACTACGGTTATCTGTTGGCCCAGAGTTAACTTATCTGCATCTTTTACCAGCTGGGCAGTGGCGGCGATTGCCCTTAAGCAGGAGGGCCATCCACTGGCTACCGGATCCAGTTTTTTGATAGATATGCGACTGGGCGCTTCCAGGGCCCAAGGGCTTGAGTTAGGACTCCCCGGGCGATTCCCTTTCTTTCATCTACATACAAGGTGAAGGGCTTGGTCAAATCTGGTAGGGCCAACGCGGGTGCCTCTAATAATGCCCGTTTTAGAGTCTCAAAAGCCTTCTGGTGCTCTAGAGTCCAGACAAAGTTCCCACTTTCCTTAGTCAATGGGTACAGTGGAGCAGCCAGGGTAGCAAACCCTGGGATCCACAATCGGCAGAAGCCGGCTGTCCCCAGGAATTCCCTTACCTGGCGAGCGGAGGTTGGGGCCGGGATCTGAGTCACAGTCTTTTTCCGGGCGTCGGTTAACCACCTTTGGCCGTCTTTTAGTGTGTAGCCTAAGTAGACTACTTTCTCCTGGCACAATTGTGCCTTCTTCTTTGACGTCCGGTACCCCAACTCACCCAACTCGGCCAGGAGGCGCTTGGTTCCTTCCTCACAGTCTCCCGGGGTTTCCGCCGCCAACAGTAGATCATCTACATACTGTAAAAGAGTCACTTGAGGGTTTTTAACCCTATTGTCAGTCAAATCCCTGTGGAGGGCCTCATCGAACAGGGTGGGGGAGTTTTTAAACCCTTGAGGCAGTCTTGTCCAAGTCAGTTGTCCAGCGATCCCCATATCAGGGTCGCGCCACTCAAAAGCAAAAAGTAATTGGCTCTTTGGGTGCAGCCGCAGACAGAAGAATGCATCTTTCAGGTCCAGGACAGTATACCATTTCCGTGATGGGGGGAGGGAGCTGAGTAGGCTATATGGGTTTGGCACAGTAGGGTGTAAGTCCTGCACTCTCTTGTTCACTTCCCTCAAATCCTGGACCGGCCTATAATCAGCAGTTCCAGGCTTTTTTTACAGGCAGGAGAGGGGTGTTCCAAGGAGACCGGCAAGGAACCAGGCATTCTCTTGCCCAGTGTCCTCTCTCCTTACAATAGGCACATTGGTCCTTGTCTTAGGGCTGTCGTCTGCGCGAGCCTGGTCGTGGGGCGTTGCCCAGGTTCCCTGACTGCCTATGATCTGGCCCTGTCGCCTTTATCACTGCGGCCAGTATTTTGGTCAGTTTCTTCTCTTGTCTCCTATCTCTCTTATCTTCCCTCTCTTCAGCCTCCCTTCTCTCTCTCTCTCGCTTTTCCTCCTCACTCTCTCTTTTATGATACACCTTTTCAGCCTCCTTTACCACGTCCCGCAAGTCGTAGTCCTGCAGCCCTTCTAGCCTTTGTAATCTCCTTTTTATATCTGGGGCAGACTGTCCAATAAAGGCCATAATGACAGAGGCCTTTTGCCCTTCCGAGGATGGGTCGAAGGGCGTATACCTGCGGTAAGCCTCCATCAATCGTTCTAGGAAAACGGAGGGAGGTTCAGTGGGCCCCTGCTGGATCTCTCTTACCTTAGCCAAATTGGTGGGCCGCCTTGCGGCCCCTCGGAGACCCGCCACTAGAGCCCGGCGATAAACGGACAGCGCCTCCCTACCTTCAGCCGTGTTATAGTCCCAATTGGGCCGGTTGTGCGGAAACCCTTCTTCCGCTTCCGCTATCGTTGCCGGCTGCCCGTTGGTGCCTCGGATATTCTTTCTTGCTTCCTGTGTGATTCTTTCTCTCTCCTCCGTGGTAAAGAGTGCCTGTAAGAGCTGTTGACAATCATCCCAAGTGGGCTGATGGGAAAACATTAGGGACTCTATCAGGGCAGTTAATCCGGCGGGGTTTTCTGAAAAGGGGGGATGGTTATTTTTCCAGTTATACAGGTCTGAGGAAGAGAAAGGCCAGTACTGGAGGGGTGACAGCTGGTTGGGCCCCGCAGGAGCTCCATACTCTCTTAGCGGGAGCGCCACCGTGGTATCAGGCCCGTCCGGAGTGGCTCCGCGGCGGCTTCGGGTTCCAGCGGAGGGACCCGAGCCAGTCGCCCTCCGTCCTGATTGCGATCCTGGAGCGGGGGAGGGGTAAGGAGGAGGCGAGAAAGGGGGCCATTCGGGAGGAGGCTCAATCTCAGGGTAGACCCCGGGGGGGCGGCCGAAGGGGTCTCCGACTCTGCTGTTCGAGTTGATTTCGATTTTTGCCGTGTCTCCGCATCCTGCAGCGCCAGGACTCGGGGGCTTAGTTTTTCTGCTTTTACCCATGGCTTAACCCACGGGAGTGGGTTCTGCACCAGATCCTGCCACACTGTAATATATGGTCGTTGGTCAGGATGGGACCCCGGTCTCTCCTGGAAAACAATAGCCCTCACCGCGAGGATAACAGTTAGATTAAACGTCCCCTCAGGGGGCCAACCCACATTGAGGGAGGGCCACTCAGAGGTGCAAAAAGTCTGCCAACGCCCTTTTTTTATTTCTACCGCCAATTCGTGCGCTCTCGCTCTCACTTCAGTCCAGTGGTCTAAGGTCAAAGAGAGGGGGGTCGTCATAGTCTGTCCCATCCCGTCAAATGAGGTCCACGTAACGAACAAAAACAGAACAATGAACATCAAAAACACAGCAAGACAAAAACAACTTTGCCCGGTTGGTGTCTGTACAAGCCAACCGAAGGCGGTTTCAGACGGGAGGGGTTTTCGAGTCCTCCCCGGGAAAAGGTATCGCTCCTTTTCCCACCTGGAAGGGGGGTTGGTCAGGCTTTCCTGACTCCCCTTATCCCTTGGGGCGTCCCCCAGGGTTGCAGCCTGCAGTCCCTAGCACGTCTGCCACTGCAGCCGTTCGGTCCTCATGGCCCGAAGCGGCGGCTGCCCGATACTGAAACCAAAACAATAAAACAATACTTTGCGGCGCCGCACACACTCACACACTCAGTCACTCAGGCCTACCTCCAAGGGGTCTTCGGAGTCTGGGGTTACCGCGTGGATCCCGGACGAGCCCCCAAATGTTGGATTCCCAAGGGGAAGGGGAGGGAAATCCCAACTCACCAGGTCTCGGGATGACGCGGGCCCACAGACACAGAAGACCGAACTTGATGCAAACGCAAGAGGTTTATTGAACGGAGCTCCGGGTCGACTCGTGTCCCTCGCAGGAGACAGAGGGGTCGACCCCGAGCCTTAGGGGGCAAGTTCTTTTATAGGATTTGGGAGCATAAAGCGGGAAAAGGTTGGCGCGGTTTTACATGATTGGTTAATTCAAAACATTCAGACAGTTACATTTTATGGCGCGAATTGCTACGGCGCGAAACAGCTATCAAGGTGCACACACATGTCCCCATCTGGCCCCCCTCCACCCCGACCCTCCCAAACTTATCCCTCTGTAGCACTCCCTTGTTCTCAATTTTCTCTGAACAGTTTAGGGTGAGTCTTCCGCGAACAGAGTCAGTTGGGATCGATAGACTCTATTCATAGAAGACTCGCCCCAACTGCCCCTTAAGGTGTTAACATATTAAATTTTTAACATAATTTACATCCTTCATTACAAGCTATTCACTTTCCTTCAAAAATTGCCATTGTTCCTTGTTCAGCCCATACTAAGGAGACTGATGTCATATCTTTAGGGAATGACAGGGCTGACAGAGCTGCTAAACATGCAGCTCACTATATACCCCCTTATCCGTTTTCCACCCAATTTTTAAACCTGCCTTTATCCCTGACTGATGTTATTAACTATCAGACAAATGCCCCACAATCTGAAAAAGACAATTGGATACAAAAGGGTGCCAAACAGTTATCAGATGGATTATACATTGGACCAAATGGACTTCCAGTAGCTCCTTTTCTTTTGACTTTTTGGCTTGCACTTATCTCCCACCAAATGGGACATATGTGCAAACGGGGGATAGCTAAAGAACTAAAAAACAATTGGTTTTGCCCTGGCATCCATAAAATTTCTGACCAAATCACCTCCCAGTGCACAACTTGCAAATCTTACCAAGTTTCTGGGAGAAATCGGTGTGATCCAGGAAGTCCTCCCAGGCCTACGCTGCCTTTTGCAGCACTCCAAATGGATTTTATGGACGTGCCCTCAGCTTTAGGTTACTCTCACTGTTTGGTTATTGTCTGTATGTTTAGTAGATGGACTGAATGCTATCCGACCAGACATGCAGATGCCACAACAGTGGTAAAGAAATTAATAACTGAAGTTATTCCTGGCTTTGGCATTCCTTTATAGATTGAACCAGACCAAGGAACTCATTTTACAGCAGAGATAAACCACTTGCTTGCAAAAACTCTGGGGTATTCATTAAAATTTCATACCCCATATCACCCTCAGTCATCAGGGCAAGTGGAACATAAAAATCTAGATATAAAAAGAACTCTAGGAAAAGTCTGTCAAGAAACTGGACTTAAATGGTCAGAAGCTCTGCCCTTGGCCCTTATGAAGATTCAAAATACTCCAAACAAAAGGCATGGACTGACTCCTTTTGAAATAGTTTTTGGATGTCCGATGCCTACTGGCGTCTCTAAACCTTCAATTCCTGGATTAAATGAATATTATGGGAACTTAAGTGAACAATTTGATGCTATGACTAGTTATATACAAAAATTAACTAGTATACTTGAAGCATATCGTCAACAGGTAAAAGAGGCGTGGCCCCCACCTTCTGACAAGGCTTGCCATCCCTTTCGACCAGGAGACCGGGTGTACATCAAGGCCTTTAGAAGAAAACACGCACTGTAACCTCGCTGAGAAGGACTTTATGAAGTCTTACTGACGACCTGCACTGCCATCAAAATAAAAAGAAATATTCCTGGATCCATGCAAGCCACACCAAAATAGACCCAGAACGTCGCTCTCAAGACAGCTGAGAGATAATCCCCACAGGTGACCTTAAACTAAGGATTTCGAGGGCCAAAACCCAGACCCCAGAAGCAGCCGACATCACGAAGTAGACAGCTTTTCCCAAGATCACGGATCAAGAAAACCTTCTTTGACCCATTTCCTCCACCTTGCTTTAAAACTCAGGATATATATACACACTCACACACACAAACTATTAGTGGATATATATATATGTATATATATATATATACATATATATATATATTTTTTTTTTTGTGAGGAGATCAGCCCTGTGCTAACATCCGCCAATCCTCCTCTTTTTTTGCTGAGGAAGACGGCCCTGGGCTAACATCTGTGCTCATCTTCCTCCACTTTATATGGGACGCCGCCACAGCATGGCTTGCCAAGCAGTGCGTCCGTGCGTGCCCGGGATCCGAACCAGCGAACCTCGGGCCGCCGCAGTGGAGCGCACGCACTTAACAGCTTGCGCCACCGGGCCGGCCCCTATATATTTTTTTTAATCATTTATTAGAAAGCTGACTGGAGAGTGCTGGTCTCTATCTGTCCCTCTTCCCCTCTCTAAGTCTCTGCTATGGGCTCTTTTCCGATCTGTGTCTTGCTTTTACTAACCCTCTCCTTTTCAACAGGTCAGGCGGGCACAGACCAAACACCCCCTTATGCCAGTTTACCAAGCCCTAGCCACGCTAACTAATCAATCTGACTGTTGGTTATGTCAACAGCTAGATAGTGCAAAAGAACCTGAACTAGTCTTTGTTCCTGCTGATATGAACACCTGGTGGACTAAGTACGGAAAATGGATGAATAACAGAGTATGATATCCGCAGCAAGGGAAACTTCACTCTGCTTCATCTCCTGGTGAGTCACCTGGGCCCCAGAAAGACTACTTAAAAGGTCAAAGACTGTCCCTTGCCCAAGTACAAGCAATAAGTGAAAGTTTTTCCCTCTTCATTGAAAGTAAACATGGCGCTGGACCTTTCCTGGGTGACATACCGAGACAATATTGCAGTCAAACTCTGTGGTTTGATTCCGCAGGTGGCATCTTCAGAACTCTCAAGGGAATTGTAAGTGACTCTATCACTACTCCCTCTGGCACAAACATTTGCCAAATCACCAAGTGCTCTGGATGGCTTACGAGCCACCCGTGTGCAACTTGGGGTATAGCAGCTATCCACATGGTTAAGCTGCCCAATGCCACAGACTATATATGGGTGGATCAAAGATCTGGACTCACCTGGTCAGGTGAAAAGACCAGGCTTTATAGCTGCCAAAATCAGACTGCAGGCCTCCTGTATCAGCTGTTCTGCAATCTGTTCTGTTCTCGCAGACTGACAGGAGCTCTTGGGAAATGGAGATGTTTAGGTAGTAACAGTGCAAGTGGCACAGATCATGAAATAGTCCAGATCCTGGGAACTACAGACTCAATTCTAACCTTGTCTTTAAACTACACTGGTCTTTAAACTACACTGGTCTTTTCATTTTATGCGGCAACAAAGTGTATAAAGGATTCCCACCTAATTGGTCAGGACGATGCAGACTTGGATACCTGGCTCCATCTGTCACCAAACACTCCACCTTAAATGCCAGCCAAATTACAAACTTGGGTTCGTTTGTTCATAAGATTGTGCCACATAAACGTGTCAGTCGAGAAATCGTGGAAAATCCACTTGTATATCACAACTCCAAGTTCTTTTCAGCCTTGAGAGTCCTATTCCCCAGCTTTGGAGATTATGAGTTGGAAAAGGCAATCTTAAATCTCTTTATGGTAATGGAGCAAGAGTTCAACACCACCATGCAAACCTTGAACATACTCCAGTCAGAAATTAACAGCCTAGCATCTGTGGTGCTCCAAAATTGACGTGCTCTGGATGTACTCACTGCCCAGCAAGGAGGAGCATGTGCAATCATTGGAGAAAAATGTTGCTTTTATGTGAATCAAACAGGTCAAGTAATATCTAACTTAAATCTATTAAAAGAGAAGATTGACATTTTTCATCAGATAAACGAAGCTCACACATTTTATTGGACTGACTTATTTCCAGGACTGGGGGACTGGTTTAATGGAGTGTGGGGAAATGTGCTCCGATTTGTTCTTTTCTGTTTGTTCATCCTCATTCTAATCTGCTTTCTTTTCTCTCTTTGCAGACTTCTTATCACTCGGATACTAACACGATTTCTCTCTCCACAGTTACCAGCTCAGCTTTTAATATGTGAAACTTTTAGGGAAGTTTCAGAGGAGGGAACTGTTGGTGCTCAGGGCAAGCTACCCCAGGACGCACCACTCTGGTATGCGGATTATTTCAAGCTGAAGACAATAAGGACTCAGAGAACTCAGGAAGAATATTTGAGTTTCCCTTCCCAAACTGCCTAATGAATTTAAAACAAAAGATCTGTTTCAGGAAGGAGTTATTATCATGACTGCTATAAAGATAATGTAGGATAGAGGTTACAATAGAAAAAGCACCAACAAGCCCATCTTATTGGAAGTTCTGTCTCTCTGGCCACAGGCTCTGGATGGCCCTGAGAGGAGTTACCAGACAATCATTTACAAGGGAAGTCTCCATTTGTAAAAGTATCTCCCTCTCTGTATTGGGAAGAGGGGGGACGACCTCATTTCTAGAGACTTATCAATGTAGAAGGTGAAGACTTAAAACCGCATAATAAATCTTACTCTTGTTTACAGTGTTTTAGTGATAATCTCCTGTAACTAACACTCCCACCCCCAACATCCTCCTTGTCTTTGGTTGGACATGGTATTTAAGACGAGAATCTGCTATTGTGTTGAGAAACGCAGTGTCCCTGCCTTCTCCCATGTATAAGTGTTATTAAACTTGGTATTATTTTCTCCTGCTACCCTGTCTTGTTAATTATTTGGCCAGTCATAAGAACCTTAAGGAAAAGGGCGGAGGGAGATTCCCCCTCTTCCCCTGACAGTGGTGATGCAGGTGGGCTCTCAAGGTTACGCCTATATTGTGGAAGCAAGCAATCAAGTATTTAATGGAAGCATTTTTATGTAAACGAAATAAAAGCAAGGTTAATGGTTGGAGCAAGTTGTAAAGCAGTTTCTGAGTATAGGGGACAGCTAGTTAAGAAAATTTTTAGATGTCAGCATCAAAGCATCTTTTGCAGTTTAAAATGTCTCTGATGATGTCATCGGGTAATCTCTTAAGTTTATATCAAGTCCATGAGCTTCAGTTTGTAAGGCTTCAGGAAAAAGGGCAGGTTCAGTTTTTAGTGATTCCAAATGAAAATGATGGAAAAAATGAAAAACGTTAGTTTGGACACCTGTAGCCAGATATTTTAGGAGACTAGAAGAAATCAGGATCCAGTCCAGTCAACAGATATAAAACAAAAACCTTAACAGACAATTAACAAAACTAGGATCTAATATTCGCAAATGTACACTACAGTTTTTACTGAAATATAATTTTTCTTTCTAAGATCACCCTCATTTTTATCAAAGATAGACAAATTAAAACTAACTAGTTTGCAAAATAAGTCTAGTTCCAATAGTGTTGGCCCAATTATTTACATAAGTACAGCAAGAATAGCAATTGATCACATAGGCTCTTTTAAGTCTGCTTTGCTGGAACTTTTTATAAGGAATCTCAGATTGAACTTTAAAGGCCTCTCCAGGCCAGAAAAGCCAAGCCAAAGATTTTGTCATCAGACTTTGCCTGTAATACCTACAGATTTGGGTGAATTCCTCTGTTCCTAGGTTCCCCCAAAATATTTCGAGGTTCCTTGTGTTTGCCAGATAAGTGACATTCTTTACTTATCCTGGTAAGTGCTGCTTGGAACATAAGGTACCAGGCCAATATTTCCACGTGGCTTTATTCCATAAAGTCCAATCTTCATTCCTCAAAAGCTGTATGGTTATATCGCAAATATGATCTTCCAGTCACAGCCTTGGTAATATAACCAGTGTTTCCAATTATGTCCTGTTATAAGGAGAACAGATTCTTATTGAACTTATGCAGATAACTATATTGCCATGAAAACAACAATACTCACTTACTAAGAGTTTCCAAATTCGAGAGATCAGATCTAAGAAATAGAGAAATATTTCAATTTTACTTACAAAAATATCATTTACCAGATTGTTATAAGTCATAGCTAGCTCAGGAGAAAAGAGAAAAAGTTTTCCTTAACTCTGAAAAATCAAAACATTAAAAATTCAGCAATACTTCAAATGAAAAATCATAAAAATTATAATCATCCTTATCAGTTCATTCAGTCCTGTGTAATCCATTCTTGATCCCAATCTTTCTGTTAGCAGCTTCATGAAGTTATCAGTCTTTCCATCAGGTTTCTGTAATTTCTTACCAAGGTCAGTTTTATGATCAGAAAGTTTGTCAGAAACCTGTACTCCAGTGTAAATGCCAGAGTCCTTTCCATGAATTTTTCTGAAGTTGAAATATTTTGCAAAAGCATTAGAGCAAAGAAATAAGTCTGTAAACAACAAGACCTCAAAATGGCAATTGACAGAGAAATTTGATTAATTTTGTGACACACAACACTTTAAAATAATAATAACCAGAATTATGACTGATAATCAGGACAGATCAGAATTTCAGTAATGTTATACAATTTTAAAACACCTATGTCGATAACATTTGCCCACATAATAGCACCTAAGCAGACTTATCATCACTTGTCTGACAATGCTTTCCATGTAATTTAACATACGGAATAAGCCTAATAAGTTTAGTATCTTTCCCCTGAGAGGAAGAGAGCAAATTTCTTTAAGAAGTTGCAGGGCCCTTTGAAAATTCTCAAAGAAAAAAAGTAAAAAAAACACTTTATTTAAGATATGAATTTTGGGGAGCTTGTCAAAAATAGAAAACGTTAAAGCAAAGAGAGCATTAACAGTCCAAAAACCTTAATAGAGAAACCTCAGTCTTTTGAACACAGGAAATTATTTTAACAGTTTTTTTTTTCTGTCTTTTAGGTAGACTTACCCAAAGGTAAAGAAAAATCTTTTATAACCTCTTTATCAAGTTCAAGAAAATTATCCTTTTAAGAGAAATAAGACCAAATTATAATTTTGTACCAGCTTCCTTCTGATATTAAAATTCATTTACTTAATTAAATTCATTTCAATCTGAGCAAACTTGACCATACAAAAACTCCTTTTCCAGAATTCCTCTTCCACAAACCTATAACTTTCTTTTTACATTCAGAATTTGTCCCATGTCTTTCTTTTCCCTCCTACTACTTGAAGACAAATTTATCTTTCTTAATCAAACAAAATATTTCCATTCTTTGTTCATTCTTTATACATCTTATTTTCCTTGTACACAGACATATTTTTTCTTAATATTTAGTAGCTTCAATCACATATACTAATTAGAAATTTTAACTCTTAGAAACCCCAATTTGTAAGTAAAAACTAAGTAAACCATTATAAACTTTCTTTTACATTAGTATATTGTGGCTTGGAAAATTTATAAACACTTCATAACTTCTAGAAATATGTTACTTTATAGTACAATCTTTTAATAAAACACATGTTTACCAATAGACCCAAAACACCTTTTAGTTTTCCTGTAATGAAAAGCCCAAAGTAGACAATCGTGAGTTTAGCAATCAATGTCTAATATCTCATCTTATTTGGAAATGATGATACTCAGTGAATTTTTATCACAAAATTTAGCAAAACTCTAAAGTTTTAAGTCACCAAAAAGATTTTGGAAGATGTAACCACCATAACACATAATTATTATTTAAAGTTCACCCAACATTCATCTTTTTCACAACTATTTAGTTACTTGTTCCCAATAATTATTTAGATTGTCTAAAAGACTTCATAAGACATTAGATAAAATTAGCCATCATTTAAACTATTATTTTTGTTAACCAGTTCTGTAATAGAAATAACATCAGTTTTTTGTACAAAAGTTCATGTAAATTTCATCACCTCTTATACCTTTAAATATAGTTATCATTAAGATTTTTATCAATAGGTGTTGGTCTTCTAATTTTGGACAAGGGAAGCATTCCCAGTCAGACATTTTAAAACATACACAGGCAAAGTTGATGTAACCTCTTTATATAAAATTAGCTCAAACATTCCAACCTTTATAATCTTATCAACACTTACACTTTTACATGTTCTCAATTCAATTGTAACCTGAGTCAAGCTCTTAAGGCTATTTAAATTTTTCCCTTCCTTTTTCTGGCCCTTTTTTAGGTACCAATTAAACAATTGTGTGAGAGCTCTCAAAACATATTTTTTTTCCCCAATTTAGAAGTTTTCCCAATTCAAAGGATCTGTCGTCGGGCCATTGACGAGTAGGATCTTCATTTGTCTATTTATTCCAATAGTGACTCGATCCAATAAGCCTTTTTAAGGAAAGACCCGGTGGTAACTTTCCCATGCTTAGAATAAATCTTTACCATGGACGCAAGAGGCGTCCCTGGTGAGGGCGCAGATGATGTAGCCCCCATGATCCAAAGAATTCATTCCCAAAGATATTCAGAGAAAGTAAAGACCTTCGTTACACAGGCGGTAAGGATAGTGTAGTGAAAACGGTGTCTCCGGTCTCCTACAATAGTGTGGGACGCCTCCAGTCACAGACCCGCTAATCTGTGACACCGGGCAGGCAATATTGGAATGGGATTTTTCCAGCACTAACAAGCAACTAAGGTTAAGACGACAAAAGCCCTTATGGACTAGGTCCTTTATGACAAACTCCCCTGAGAGCTTGGCACAGCCAGACAAAGAGACAGTTCAGAACCCCAGTCTATTCGACTGGCCACCAAGGGGCACCCCGGTAAATGCACCTTCCGTATGGTGGAGACCAAGGAGAATATTCTCACTGGTCACAAAGCCAAGTTTTCTCAGGACACAGAACAAGACAGAAGGAAAAACCTCATCCGGTTCTTTTCTTATGTGCACAATGACAGCTTTAGCCACGCCTTAGGTCTCTTTGAGTCAGAATAATACCTGGGGGGGGAGATGCCACGGGGTTGGGGACTGTGTGCTTTACAGAGTACCTCGTCATTGCATGGACATTTTCTTGCAGTTGGCGGGGGACCTCTGTCATCTACCCCGTTCCGTGACCCAACTTATCCTGTCACGGGAGTCTTCTGAAAGTGGCGAGTGCCCTAATGGCTCTTAACTGCTCGACCTGTGCCCACCAAATTTGCGACCTTTTTGGCTTCCAAGATGCCCTTGGCAATGGCCTTCACTTCATGTGCATATTAACCCACAGCAAAGTTTGTCTAAATAGACGCCAGTCTGGTGAGACCCGCAAACTCATCAGTCTGTGGGGCCGGCCCGGACATTAGGCTTATAGGGTCTATGCCTGCGTCCTACCCTATGGTATTTCCTTCTTATGACACACGATACAAAAGACAGAGACAAAAGAGAAAAACAGAGACTATCTCTGGGAGGAAAAGGGATCAAGATCAAAACCAAGAGTACTCTACCAAATTTACCAGTGTCACTAAAAGCACAAGAAACTAGTTTCCCAAATATTTGCTCCTGCCAATCTAAATTTTGAAAGAGAAAAAATTTCTCACCACCTCCTTCCACCGGACTCCACAGGTAGAGATTCCGGGAGGCTGACGTGGTAAGAATCTTACATTTTGCCGGCTATCGTCAGGGGGTCCCGTATTTCATCCCCTGCAGTAATCTAGGGAGAAGGCATTTCTTCCAGCCAAAGAACGTAACTTGCCATGCAGTGTAGCCCCACGTTGGGTGCAAAAACTGTTGAGGGAGTGAGAGAATCTCCCTTTTCCCTTTTCTTAAGGTTCTCATGGCTGGCCAAATAGTTAACAAGACAGGTTAGCAGGAGAAAATAATACCAAGTTTAATAACATGTATAAATGGGAGAAACTCAGAAATGAGCAACTCGTCCCTCTGTCTAAGCTGCCCGATTAAGTGTTGTAGCTAAAGAGGAGGAAGGTCTTGGGGGTGGGTAGTGGTCTAGGACCACAGAGGGCAAGAAGACAACTCACATGGAGATAGAAATGCAAATGTTTGCCTGACAACTCTTCCCAGGGTCATCTATAGATAATGTGGTCAGTGAGAGATACAGTTTTTGATAAAAGGGGCTTGGTGCCTTTCCTATTGTAACCTCTATCCTACGTTATCTTTACAACCATCATGATAATAACTCCTTCCTGAAACAGATTTTTTGTTTTAAATTCTTTAGGCAGTTTGGGAGGGGAAATTCAAATATACTTCCTGAGTTCTCTGAGTCCTTATTGTCTTCAGCTGGAAACAATACACACACCAGGGTGGTGCCTAATGGGGTAGCTTGCCCTGAGCACCATTACCTCCATTTATAAGGATGCCCCCTTTATATAGATTCTGTACAAAATTGCAAAGATCACTTTTTCCTTTTTAAAATTTATTTGTTTTAACTTTTAATAGTGAGAACTTTAGTGTTGGGTAAACTGCTGCACAATTACTGGAAATGCTGAGAGTCTTTTTGAAAAGTGTAGAAGTCTAAAGATAATGAAAAGTACATTTCTCCAATGTCAAGTCCCTTGATGATCTGATAGGCGTCTGTCTAGGTGTACCCGGAAGAGATGGAAGATTGAACACCAGCACAGCACACAAGGAAACAGGCTGCCAACTTGAGGGCTTCCCATGGACCACAGAGTGCCTAGCAGACTCTTGGAGATTAAATCTGGGCTTTGTCCATGGGTTGTCCCTGAGAGGAAGATTTTGCTTAAATGACCAGAGAATAGACAACGTATTTTGTTGATAATAATTCTTACCATGTAAATTTCTTTATAAATCTCTGAATAAAATAAAAAAATTTAATCCTCATAGAAATCAACTCTTACTGACAAGCCCCACAGCCTTCTCTAGAGAGCTCAACAGAAAATGTCTCCACTGACTGTGACTTGCTCTTCTCTGAAAGCCAGCCAGCACTTCACTGATAGCCCTGGATAAGGAAGGCCAGATACAATTCTTTGAAGATATTTAGCTGAATTCAGAACCAAAAATCCTACCTCCAGTTGGCTCCTCTGTGAGAATGGATGGCCGGCCTTGTTTCACAGCCTGAGCTGTTGAGGTTTCATATGAGATAAATTGCTCTGTTCTCCAGGGATGGAAAAATTGGACTGTGACATAGATTCAGGGCTTAGATTTTGCAGGTAAAGATAGGGTCATAGAGGGGAATAAAGATTTCAGCAAATTGGTTTGTTGTTCTCTACAATGGAAATAATTTAAGAAGCAGATAGTCTCTCACTCAAACTTCTCTTCCCTGTTCTCTATCTGTCATATCACTGTAAAAATTCTCTCTATGAAAATTTCAGTTTTTTTCTTTGTAGTGTCTTTATTATCATCTTTATGAATTCTTTGACTTCACCACCTTCTTGGCACCACAACGTTAGCCATTGAGATATTATTATAGATTCAGTTTTGCAACTTCATCCCTTTATCTCTATTTCCTCTGCCATTTCATAGTTTTAGTTCCTATTGTATCTTATGCTTGAAAACACTTGAAGCTTACAGTGTGTATCAGTTCCTTATTTTCTCAAATTTTTATTATCTAAGTGCCCTCAACTATCACTTTTTTTTAGAAAAGAAGTGAAATACGTAACAGAACAGTACACTGTAATAAATTGACCACTTATAAAATTAAGTTCAACCTGAAATCCCTCCCCACTTAACAGAGACCATATTTTATAATTCACAATACTTTAGTGTGGGCAGGGTCAGTTTATCAAGGATTTTGGATGTTTTAAACCACGTGAGATATATACAGTGTAAGGTAAAATCGTTAATCTTGCAGAAGTTGTAGAATTTCCTGATGCTTAGGGATATTGGTGGTGGAGAACCTGAATCATATGAAAAGTAGTTGATTAATTAGCACCTGAGTTTGTTAATTTGGTAAGGATGATGATGAGACATACATGTTGAAAAGATAACTTTGCATATCAGAGTATTGTCAGAGGCCACTGGGAAAATTCACAATATTCTCAAATACTACAAAAAATGACCATTTTTTCATAAAAGATGTCATACATGACGGCATCATATACTTCTGTCAGAAAACTTGCAATGAAGAAAATTAACACTTGAGTCATTTTAATTCTAACAATTTGTTCATGCTTACTAGTAGGTTAAAAAACTGTTTAGAAATAAAGTGATAAGTGATGTACTTGCTTAATTTTTAAATTTTTTTAGTAAAAAACTTTTTCATATTTTTAAAAAATATTTATTTGTATTTATTTTATGCTGAATTTATTCCTGGGCCAAAGACTTTTTTTTTAATTAACTAACACCAATTCTTTTCAAACTCTTTCAAAAAGTTGAAGAGGAGAAAATACCTCTAAAGTCATCCTATGGGATTAGCACTACCTTGATATCAAAGCCAAAGACACTAAGAGAAAAGAAAACTATAGGTCAATATCTTTGATGAATATTGATATAAAAATCCTCCATAAAATAGTAATAAACTAAATTCATCAGCATATTAAAAGGATTATACAGCATTTTTAAGTGGGATTTATTCCTGGAATACAAGGATGTTTCAATATATGAAAATGATTTAATGTAATAAACTACATTAACAGAATGAAGGAAGAAAACACATGATCATCTCAATGGATGCAGAAAAAGCATTTAACAAAACTCAACATGTTTTCATGCTAAAATCACTAAAAAAACACTCAGAGTAAAAGGAAACTACTTCAACATAATAAAAGCCATATATAGAAATCCACAGAGAACACCATATTCAAGGGTGAAAGACTGAAAGCTTTTTCTCTAAGATCAGGAACAAGACAAGAAGGCCCATTTTCACCACTTCTATTCAACATGGTATTAGAAGTTCTAGCCAAAGCAATTAGGCAAGAAAAAGAAAGAAATAGCATCCAAATTTGAAAAGAAGAAGTAATATTATATTTGTTTACAAAGAGTATCTTATATGTTGAAACCCCTAAAACTTCCACCAAAAATTTGTTAGAACTAGTAAATTCTGCAGAGTAGTGCAACACAAAATCAACATGCAAAAACTAGTTGTTCTTCTATACATTAATAATAAGTAATCTGAAAAAGAAATTTAAAAACTTTACATTTTTATTTACAATAGCAACAAAAGAGTAAAATACTTAAGAATCAACTTACTCAAAGAGGTAAAAATTCCAAATGATGGTTTTGCAAAAATAGAAAAATCTATCCTAAAATTCATATGGACTCTCAAGGGACACTGAATAGCCAAAACAATCTAGAAATAGAAGAACAAAGTTAGAGAACTCACACTTCCTGATTTCAAAACTTACTATAAAGTAATCAAAACAGTGTGGTACTGGCATAAATACACACACTATACTAATGAAATAGCACAGAGAGCCCAGGAATAAAACTTTGCATATATGGTCCAATGATTTTTGACAAAGGTACAAAGATCATTCATTGGAGAAAAGATCAATTTTTCAACAAATGTTGTTGGGAAAACTGGATACCCACATGCAAAAGAATGAGGTTGGACCCTTACTTTACACTATATACAAAAATTAACTCAAAATGGATCAAAGATATAAATGTTAGAGTTGAAGCTATAAAATCCTTAGAAGAAAACACATGGTAAAACCTGTATGTCATTGGGTCCAAATGCCATTGCAAAAATGATTTCTTTAATATGACATCAAAGACATAAGTAACAAAAAAATAACAAATTGGACTTCATCAAAACGAAAAAGTTTTCTGTATCACAAGATACTATCAACAGAGTAAAAAGGCAAACCATGGAATGGTTGAAAATATTTGCAAATCACAAATCTGATAGGGGATTAATATCTAGAATAAATAAAGAACTTCTACAACTCAACAATAAAAAAAACCTCAATTTAAAAATGCACAAAATACTTGAATAGACATTTCTCCAAAGAAAATATAAAATGAACAGGAAACACAAGAAAAGATGCTCAACATCACTAAGTATCAAGAAAATGTGAAATAAAAGCACAATGAGCTACCTTTTCACACCCATTAGGAGAGTTACTATCACAAAATCAGAACATAACAAGTGTTGGCAAGGATGTTGAGAAATTGGAACCCTTGTGCTCTGAGTGTGAGAATATAAAACTGTGGAAAACAGTATGGCAGTTCCTTCAAAAATTGAAAATAACATTACTATATGATCTAGAATTTCCACTTATGGGTTCTGAAATAATAAAAAACATATTTATCGGCCTCTGCATCCAGTTCTTGGCACAGAGCTCCTAAAACCTTTGTAATTTCCCCAGTGATAAGAACACTAAGAGAATCTTTTTTTCTATTGAGGCAATTCTGGGTGGGCTCCTGGATGGCTCCTGGATGGGGGTTGGTCACCAGAAAGACCAAGCCCTGATTAGAAGCTTCGAATTTTTAGCCCTACCTCTTATCCTCCAGAGAAAGGAGAGGGGCTGGAAACTGAGTTAATAATTGATCATGCCTATGTGAGAGAGCCTCCATAAAAATCCCAATAGAAGGCGGTTCAGAGAGATTCCAGGTTGGCAATGACAAGGACTGCTTGGAGAGTGGTGCACCTGGAGATGGCATGAAAGCTTTGTGTACTATCTCCATAGCTTTCCCTATGCACCACTTCCAACAGGCTCTTCTTGAATTATATCCTTTTATAATAAACTGGTGATCTAGTAAATGTTTCTCTGAGTTTTGTGAGCCACTTTAGCAAATTAATCAAACCCAAGGAGGAGGTTGTGGGAACCTCTGGTTTATAGCCAGTAAGTCAGAAGTACAGGTAACAACCTGGGCTTGTAACTGGCATCTGAAGTAAAGGTGAGGTTGGATGGGTGCGCAGAATTATAGGACGGAGCCATCAACCTGTAGAATCTGATGTATCTCTGGGTTGTCAGCATCAAATTGAGTAGAATTATCTGGCAACCAGCTGGCATTCCAAGAATTGCTTCTTGGAGGTGTAGGGAACCCTGTTATATGTGAAAAAGTGAATCTGAGAACACCATTTATGGGTATACACCCAAAAGAACTGAACGCAGAGGTATAAAGACATATATGTACACCCATGTTCTTAACAGCATTATTTAAAATAGCTGGAAGCTGGAATCAAGCCAGGTGTCCATCAGTGGATGAGCTGCCAAAAAAATGTGGTGTATACACATAGTGGAATACTATTCACCCTTAAAAAGGAAGGAATTCTGACACATGTTATGACATGGATGAACCATGAGGAATTTATGCTAAGTGAAATAAAGCCAGTCACAAAAAGAAAAATACTGTATGATTCCACTCATATAAGGTAATTAGAGTAGTCAAATTTATAGGAATAGAAAGGAGAATGGTGGTTCCTAGGGGCAAGAGGGAGGGATAACAGGGAGTTGTTGCTTAATGGGCACAAAGTTTCAGTGCAAGGTGAAAATAGTTCTGTGGATGGTTGGAGGTTATGGCTACACAATTATGTGAAGGTATTGAATGTCGCTGAACTGTACACTTAAAAACGGTTACAATTTTATGTTCTGCATATTTTATGACCATTAAAAAATTACTTATTTTCAACAAATGAACAAACACTAGCTACATGCAATAGCATGGATGAATATCACAACCATAATGCTGCATAAAAGAAATTATATTCAAAAGGCTATATATTTTATAATTCCATTTATATAAAATCCAAGAAAGAAACAAAACCGAGGTCTGGCTTCTACTAATGGTGGAGTAGCTTGTTGAACTAACACTCTCACAGATAACAATGATAAAATCTGCACAAAATATTATATATATTTATACAGACTCGTGTAGCTATATATAAAACACATTTAATAAATGTGTATATGTGTGTATGTTTAAATCACTTCCAAAAGCAAGCTGAATTGAGAGGGAATCTTCCCTTAAATGATGGGAATTGCACCAGGAGATATTTGCAAGCTTGAATCTTTTGCCTCAAAGCATTCCAAAATCTGTACATGGCCTAGACAGGGGAAAAACTACAGTCTTACTTGTAATGTTACAGGATGTATTTTTGGGCTGGCAGAGTAGCTGGAAAGTTAGGGGAGAAATTCTGGAAGGGAGGGAGACACAAAGAGGAAAATCTCAAAATATATATGTAAGTCTCTCCCCCACACACACCAAATTGGCAGATCTTTGAACAACACACATACAGGGTAGGCCCCAGAAGGCCTAGTGTAAAAACAGCAGTTGGAAGATGAAAGAACTGACTGAGGATTTCAGCTATGGCCACTGTAAAGGAGATAGGATTGGAATTTCAGTCCAGCCAAGTTGATTCCCTGCTAGAAAAGTAACAACACTCTTCAAAGTAATACAACAGAATCCGGAGCCTCTATACCTATCTTTCATGATTTCCAGTACACAATTTAAAAGAATCATGAGATTTGAAGAAACAGGAAAATGTAATCCATATGTGACCAAAAGCAGGCAGTAGAAACTCCCTCCAATGTGTTGCAATTAGCAGTCAAGAATACGAAAGCAGCTATTATAAAGATGATCATGGTGGTAAAGAAAAATATTCCCATAATGAATGAACAGATGTGGGAACTCAGCAGAGAAGTGGAAATTACACAAAAGAACCAAATAGGAAGATGAAATAAAATAAATACATTTGAGTTTACAAGTAGATGAGAAACAGTAGAAAAAACATGGAGATACAGCAATAGAAATTTTCCAGTCTGAAGAAAAGAATGTAAAAATTTTGAAGAAAAACGAAGAGAGCCTTATGACCTGTGAGATGATTGAGTCCCCAGCAGAGAGGAGAAAGACAGAAAAATTAAAGGAGGCAGAAAGGCAAATCAATAAGTAATAGCATAAAACTTCCAAAATTTCTTGGAAAATCTAAAATTTTAGATCCAAGAAAGTCAGCAAACTCACAAAATAAAATATAAATTAAAAGCATACTTAGGTACATGATAGTCAAGCTACTAAAATCCAAAGATAAAAAGAAAATCTTGAAAGCAGTCAGGGAAATACATATATACAGGGGAAGACATTACATACAGGGAGAAATAAGGTGAATGATGGATAATATATTATCAAAAACAAAAGAGACAACTCAACAACAAAATGACATCTTTCAAGTGCAGAAAGAAAACCCAAAAGTCAACACAAGATTCTATATTTAGCAGAACTCACTTTCAAAAATGAAGCAGAAGCCACAATAAGATGCTGCACGCCTATTAGGTGCCTGAAATAAAAAATAAAATTGCAAATACCACATGAGGAGGTGGGTCAGGAGTAGGAGCAATTAGAACTGGGGATGCAACATGATAGTTGCATTCAGAAAACAGTTGAGCAGGTTCTTATAAAGCTAAACATATACTTATTATATGACTCAGATATCCCACTCCTAGGTATTTACTGAAGAAAATTGAAAACTAATGTTTAAACAAAAATCTTTGTGGGAATCTTTATAGCCATTTTATTCATAATTGCCAAAAGCTGGAAATAAGCTAAATGTCCTTCATCAGGTGAATGGAGAAAGAAACTGTGTTGCATTGGTACATTATAATACTACTTGGCAATAAAAAGGATAAACTCTTTTTTTGTGTGTGTGTGAGAAAGATAAGCCCTGAGCTAACATCCATTGCCAATCCTCCTCCTTTTTTCCCCCCAAAGCCCCAATAGATAGATGTATGTCATAATTGCACACCCTTCTAGTTGCTGTATGTGGGACACTGCCTCAGCATCGCCAGAGAAGCGATGCGTCAGTGCGTGCCCTGGATCCGAACCTGGGCTGCCAGTAGGGGAGCGCATGCACTCAACCGCTAGGCCACGGGGCCAGCCCCAGGATAAACTCTTGATTCACACAACAACATGGATGAACCTTGGATGCATTTCTCTAAGTAAAGGAAGTCAGATTCAAAAGGCTGTATAGTATATGATTCCATTTATATGACTTTCTAGAAAAGGCAGAATTACAGGGATGGAAAATGATCAGTGGTTGCCAAGGGATGGAGTAGGGGAAGGGGTTGAATACAAAGGGATAGCATGAGAGAACTTTGGTGGTGAAAAACACAGCTCTGTATGGTACTGTGGGTATGGATGCATGACCGTAAAGTCAAAACCCATAGAACTGTACACCACAAAGAGTGAATTTTACTCTGCAAATTTTAAAAATCAATCAGGATGCTGGGGAACTCAGATGGAATGCAGTGACAAATGAATCTCACTGTATTACAAGCATGTGACCTAACCATACAGAAGGGGTGGGGATGAAAGGTCCTAACCTAAGTTACTTTGGAAGATAGTGATTTGACGGGATACTGTAGAACTTAAGTACTGGACACAAACACTGTACTCTAGGTGGTCAATTTGTTTTTCATAAGGGTATGGATTAGCAATTCTGAAACTAGTTGACACAGTAAATATATTGTAGCTAACTGGAGTTAAGTTTCTCACTGTTGGTGAAAGAAGTTACAAATAAACAAAAGGAGAATGCTAGAATAAACTCTGTGGTGCTGGATTGGAGTTCGAAGTATCAGTATGAATCCATGTCTCTTTTAATATATCTATCCAAATAGATAGATAGACTGATATATAGATGGATAGATCGATAGACAGATTTGTCTACCTGAGTTTATATTCATACATACATTTCCAAGCTCTGCTGAGAGGGTCCAGAAGCAGTGACACTCTAGTATTAATGAGCACACCTAGCTCCCAGATCTTGTTTTTTAAATATCATTCTCCAATAAAATAAAGCAGATTTTCTTGGAGAAATGGCTAATTCTAGGGCTGGAGATGGAAAATACAAGATGAGCCTGGATCATCTTGTAGTGCCAGAAAGTAGGAAAGTGCTTTCAAAAAAAAAGCACACAGAAAATGATGGGACATGTCAAAAGGAATCAATCTGAAAGACTTTCCAATGACTCAAGCTGGAAAACTCTGAGCAACAAAATAAATAATGGTAGCATTGGATAATTACTCAGAGAATAAAATAAATATCCACGAGGCTATACTGATATAAAAAAGATTAAACAAGAAAGGAAGGGAAGGAAGAAAGAAAAAAGGGGAAAAAAAAGAATGAGAGAATGAGAGAAAGAAAGGAAGAAGGAAGGGGGGGGAGAAATCTTGCTCACAGAATTCCAAATAATAAAAGCGCTAGATAGCATGAAATAGAAAATTGCCACTTTAACACTACAGTAATAATTATTGTTGGAAAGAATGACTGATGAACGCAAAAACTGTGGATGAAACTTAAAGAAGAAACAGTACATTTGCAGAGTCTCAAAGCATTTCCTTTCCAAACACTTATTTCTCTTATTTCTTTTTATGATTTTATTTATTTATTTATTTTTCCCCCAAAGCCCCAGTAGATAGTTGTATGTCATAGCTGCCTATCCTTCTAGTTGCTGTATGTGGGACACTGCCTCAGCATGGCTGGAGAAGTGGTGCATCGGTGTGCGCCAGGGATCCGAACCCAGGCCGCGAGCAGCGGAGCGCATGCACTTAACCGCTAAGCCACGGGGCCGGCCCCTCTTATTTCTTTAAAATACCTATGACTGTCTAAAGCAAAAATTATAACACTGTATTGTGGGATTTATAACATAAGTAGATATGAAATTTATGACAGCAATAGCACAAAGGACAGACAGAGGTAAATGGAACTGTTCTGTAGCAAGGATTCCATATTTTACATTGATTAAACTGGTGCACTATTAAGTCTAGGTAGGATGTGATATCTTAAAGGTGCATATTGTAATCTGGACCACCCAGTAAGAATACAAAGGTGGGTCACTTAAATGTTAATAAAAGAATTAAACAGCATGCCAAAAAACGTTTTTACAAGACTGTTCGCAGGAGATGACCTGCACGTCCCCAGGAGGAAGATGAGTGCACTTTGGGACCTCCACAGAGCAGAACGCCCTCAGCTGTGCCGAGGAGCAAATGCTGACACACACATGCTGAGAGAGACTCATCAACCTCGTGCTGAGGGAGGCAAGCTGGACAGAAAACAACACACATGGGATGATTTCAGCCAAGATGAACCTATGCTGAATAAACCAGAACAGGGGTTGCATCGGGGCAAGGAAAAAATAGCCTGGGAAGGAACAGGAAGGAGTTTTCTGGGGGTGATGGAAATATCCTATTCTTAAAGGGATGAAAGTTATATGGGCATGTTTATTTGCCAAAACTGTACGGTTGAGATTTGTGCCTTTCTGTGTGCATACATCTTACTCACCACACATGCACAAAGGCTTAAAAGAATAATAAAGTGAGGTGGGAATGGGATGGAGTGTGGATGAAACAAAAATAGCAGATGATTAGTAGTTGTTGAAACTGGGTGACGGGCCTACTGTGCTATTTTGTTTATTTTGTATATTGTTTAAATTGTTCTGTAATAAAACACTTGTATAAGAAGACAAACTTGACATACAGTGTTCGCTGGTAAGATATCAGTTACCTTTGGGGAGGAAATAGGGAGAAAGGGATTGTCGGGGCCTGAGTAAAGCTGGTGCTAGTTCTTGGTCACACAAGTGTGTTCACTTTTTAATAATTCTTTGTGATTTACGTGGATGACTTCTGCATATATTTCTGTACGCATGTTATATGTCAATAGTCATTTTAAATCCTGCATATTTGCACAAAGATACTAACTCAATATCTCAGAATAACAGCAGTGTTTTGTTTTGAAGTGGAACACATTCACTCATGACACCATTAGATGGATTTTAATACTCCCAAGTATCTATTAATGCCCTCATCCTTGCATGGATGCCTGGGTATTTCCATTTTTGCCTCAGTTTTGTAAGCGGCATGGATTTGAGATTTCATGATGTCATCTTTCTACAGCAAGGTCCACCCCCACCACGATGCTCACCAAGGCCTCGAGACCTAGCACAGTGCCGTGTTCACAGCATGCACTCAAGACCTGTGGGACTGGGTTGGAAGGAACAAAATGAGGAGCACACGATGTTCGTAACTTAAGTCTAGGTGTCATATTGTGACTTAGGAAATTGGTATAGTTTTTCGATAGATTTGCTATGCCTTCTAGATTTTCCTATTTAAAACAATGGGAAATAGGGTCTCAGAGTTCTTTCTCAGAGAAAGTCTGACATTTCAGGCACAGATTACTGACAATTATTAATGGCATATGACTTTCCCACCTCATCTTAGTGTTAAGTTTTTAATTCCTTACCTTGGAAATGACCTAACTTTGCTTCTTCCAAATCTTGTAGTAATACTGGTGCCCCAGAAAGTCAGGCCACGGATATTCTGCTGTTGTGCGTTCTCCCTGGAAAGAAGTGGAGCTGTGCATCCACCAGTCTAAGAAGCGTGTGGTGCTGTAGTATTTGGAGTCAATCAGAAAAGCTAAATGGAAAAACGACTTCAGAGAATTATCACCATAACCCTCCACAGCAACAAATTATTTTGCTTAATTATTTTGTGATTCTGCAGGTATATTTAAACAGGAATATTAAAACTAGTTCCCAAGGAGCCAGCCCTATACTAGAGCAGAAATTGCATATTACCTTCCTGCACAAACTTGCCTAACACTGTGGGAAGGACCAATGGGAAGTTTCGGTGGTTGTTGCCTATGTTAACGAGGCCAGGAGGTCCACACTCGGATAAGAAAGTCCAGTGAACCAGCCTGTGTGCAGCGTGGAAATAGGGGCATGCATGTGTTCCCCTGAAGTGGCTTAGGGGTCACTTACCAGTGCACCTGAGTTTCCTGTCTGTATAATGCAGGTATTGGGGCTGTCCAATGTGATGTTTTCTCCTTTTTATGACATGGCTCAGGGCAGTCCTTCTAAGACTCCTGACCAAGGTATGGGCCCTTCAGGCAGATTGGGTCCAAAGGGAGGATCTCTGCAGCGACCCTGACCACGGGTTCCAGAGGGAGGATCATGGCAGCTTGGAGAGATAGGGGGGATGGTAGGACAGGTGGCATTGAAAAGGCAAATTCCAGGATCCCAGGCACCCGATATTTCCATTTTAGATATTGAATTTACATTTCAAATACTGGCCAGGGGGCTTCCACCAGGGCTGCAGGCAACCTCAGCAATAGCCAGGCTGGTGAGCCCCACCCCTACCTGAGTCCCGGCCTCAAGGGATGCAGCCCAACCACACTGCGCATACTCTGGGGGGGTGGGCAGGTCTTGGAGATTGGGCGTGGTATACAGAACAGGTGGGGAAGAGGGTGGGATGGAGAAGCAGAGGGGTGGGGCCGAGGGGCCGAAGGACAAGGCAAGAGTTGGGGCCACGAGCTGTGCATGCTGGGAGCTTTTCTCTCTTAACCGCTCCCAGCTGGCAACCTGTAGGGCTGCAGGACTAGAACGCCCAGGATGCTCTGGGCACAGGGCGGTGCCTGGCCCTGGGGGGAGGAGCAGGGCGGTGTGAGCTTGGCCGAGGGCCAAACCATTGACTCAGGACTCAGGTCCTGCACCCGCTCCATGTGGACTGATTCCCAGAGGGATGTGACGAGACGAAAAGTACCAGGGAGTTAGGAGGGTGTGGCGGCTGCATGGGAAGCCGCGGGCCTGCAGCGTGCAACTGCTTTTGTCCAAAATTGAAGCCCAGACTGGCGCCTCTTCCCCACCGCCTCCCTCCTTTGCTTGATTCCTCTTCCCCCCTGTGTACCTGTGGGTCCTTCCACAGCCTCCTACCTAATCCAGGGCCAGGTGTTTCTCTAAACTGCTTATGGGAACTGGTTAGACATTCCAGAAACTTTCCACTTTGCCTGCTGCCCTCTGCCTTCTCCAGCCAAAGTGCCATCATTTCATCAGCTTTTGGGAGAAATTCACCCTTGTGGTCCCTCTTGGATGCACAACTTTGGAGTTTTGCAAAGTGGTAACATTGGCTGTTGCTTGCCTTTTTCACAGATGTGGAAGTTAAAGCATCCGTGAGGTTAATCATTGGTTTCCCCAGGATCTGCTAAGGGCAGAGGAGAACAACACAATTCCCAGGCAAGTATCTAGTAGGCCGTTTTCACTAACCTATTCCAGTGCAGAGGCCTCCAAAACAGCATCGTTAGGATGAGAATAGCTTAAGCATTTTGCCCTTCAGATTGATCACCTAATCTCAGCTCAGGCCTGAGTGGCCAGTCTCTCAGGGACATAAGTGATGACTCTGATCCCTCAGGAAGAGACCGGTGGTCCGGCTTTGGGAGAGGCATGTTCATGGTAGACAACACCTGGGCAGCATTTGAAACCCGTCAGCTTTAACATCTCTGCTTTGGATTCCGGCAAGGTTCCAGGATAAACATGCCCAGGGATAGTCAGATGTAACGTATTCTTTAAAAATTGATTACAGCAGTGAAAGGAACAGAGCATAAAATATCCTGATTATTTGCAAAAGATGAAATGCAAGCAAGACCTTCTTGTTAATTTTTTAATGCTCATTCTCTTGGCTGTATTGTACGCTTGAATGCATAAAAAAATTTGAATTGAAAAGTTATCTTTTCCTGAGATTGGTAAATTAACTTAAAAGTCTTATTGAAACCTGTGGAGGAATGGTTAGCAGCTTTCACGATTTATGTCCTCCCTAAAACTTTGGGTGTTGATCTCCATGAAAAAAAGTCCTTGTTTATATTACACATCCCAATAGGTTACATTTCCAATTCCTGAATGTGGGGTATTATCAAAACAACTGAATAAGCTGGTCATGGAAACTGGACCCTGTCACTATGTGAAGAATTTGCCTCGCTGTGAATTAATGACACGAATTCTTTAACATTTTTTTAAAGAATGGATGAGAAACTCTGCAGTATCTCTGAATGTGGCAAGACAGGGAATTCTCGTTGGACCACATCCTCGGGTTCTTCTCTCATGTTCAATAGACCCGGGTGATAGTCTGTGTTGTCAGGTGCAACGCCGCTCCCCAGCCCCCAGTGTTCCATCCTACTCTGGCCTGTGACCTCTTCAGGGGGTTCTGATGACACTCCTCCACAAGGGTTGAAAGGAGACATTGTAACATGAGGATATTCATCATCTTGAAACAAAGATTAATGGAGAGGAAAGTCTCGGGGTCTGTGTGCTCCGATGCAACTGCTGTTGGGGTGTGGCTGCAGTGACCATTATGCTCCCAGCAGTCTCCACAATGGCTGTCTCAGACGTTTGATCTCCTGGTGCAACCACAGAAGCTGTTGACAGAGCTGAGCGCTCGTGGTTCAGTGTCTTCCGTCAGATTTTGTGGCTCTGACCCTCCTCTGCTCACCCCCTTCCCATTCCAAACTGCTGCGTTGATTGCTTTGTAGTTGTTTCCTAGGAGCCACTGTGTGTAACTGGATTTCACAGTGTCTTTGGGACCCACTCTCACTACACGAGTCACTGTACAACAACGACTTATCCTGGTGTAGCCCGTGTTCATCGTCTCCAGTGGAGCTGTGAAGAACCCTGCTTTCTTGGAGCTCCTCTCATTCTCATGCTGCTGGGGCTGCTTACGAAGTTGAGCATCCCGTCTTTGGTCTCATTAACATTATTCTTTTCATCGATTATTTTGAAGTCGGATATGACTTTGTTAATAATGTGGACACTGGCTGTCACAGGCACTTTTATGTATCTTCCCCAACAGCTCTGTGAAGTAGACCTGTGATCCACACATTACAGGGGGGACACTGAAGCTCAGAGAGATGGAGTAGCTTCCTTCACTTCACAGTTTCTTGGTACATTTTGTGTCTCCACCTGGAGCTCCGCCTCTCAGGTGTGTGCACTTAGCTGGTGTTCCACTTTATGCCTCTCTTCCAGCCTCCCCAAAGGCACACGCTCCATCCTGAGTCCATTGTCTGCTTGATGGCAGTCACCCTGCACAAACAGGCTCCGGGCAGGGAGTGGACTAGCGGGCATGGTCCTCCGGCTTACCCTGGGCAGATTCTAGGTTCATGGCGAGAGCTGGAGCAGTGGAAGATACTGACAGTCACTCACCTGGAAGGTTTCTTATGGAGAAATACTCCACTGACTTTTTGCAGGTGTCATGTCTTCTTTGTCTTCATTGCTCCTCTGGGCTTTCTGCTACAGTCCATGCTGTGCAGTAACATAGAGAACAGAGACTGGTGAACATCATACTGTTGCCCTGCACCAAATGGTCACATCACTCATTTTTCTAATTATGAAACAAGTACACACTGTAAAAAAAGTCAAATTGCACTGATCTATGTAGAGTAAAGTGAAACATTCCCCTTTCATCCCCTTCCCTGAAAACTCACTCTCCTACTCAGAAGGAACTATTGTTAAGAGGTTGTGACTTATTCTTCTGGAAATTTCCTATGAATTTGTAAATACACAAAGTTTTTTTTAAACATAAATTACATAACTACATCGTTTTTCAATTTGTTGTTTCCCAAACCTTATATCATAGACCTCTCTCCTTATCAGTGCACATCATTCTAACTTACCTTTTTAGAAGTTTTAGAGGTATTCCAAAGAATAGGCATACCATGATCTGTTTATATCTTCTTTGATAGCAAAGGGATTACATCCAGTTTCACTATTATACATAATGCTGCTATAAGATCCTTGTGTGGAATTTATTACACTGCTTTCAACTGCTCGATTTGCTTTGTTTCCTTTTAGTCAGAGACTATGATATATTTGTAACAATTTTATGGTAATTATTTTATAGGGAAATTAATTTTATCGCTGAATAACGACATGTATGGGGAAGCTGCACTTCAAGGTCATCCATCTCAGTATTCTGGAGAAAAATCATGAAACTTAGAAGGTATTATGGTTGCTCCATCACATTCTAACAAGTCATGTTAACAATTTAAAGTTGAATCTTTGAATAGCCTCTACTCTTTCTGTTCAAATGAAGGATGACGTTTTCTTGTCTTGAAAACTTCTGACTCCAGGGGCTCTCAGTTGTGCTTCAGAGAGTGTAAGATATTGGTGTTGTATTTATTTCTCTTCAGCTATAGGCTGCGTCTTCTAAAGATCATAGAATTGAACATGGTCCAATCGATGTATATGATTTGGTTCAAAAATTCAAAGTAATGAACCCAAGATAGGAATCTATAACTTTGGTTCTTAATAAAGAATTTCCTTTGATATCCTTAAGTCCCTGTCATTACTTGTAAAACCTCACCTATGGGTAAAGAGATGTGGTTCTGCTGGCAATGTCTGGCTTGAACATCCATAGTTGATCCTGCCACATCTGTAGGCAGATTAGACTTGACCTCTTGATGACCTCTGCCCTTGGTCTTTGAGCTGGGAAAAATAAGAATTTAAAAAAGTTGCAGTTATTAGCACTCAATGCCAGAAACGACCATTAAAGAGTGAGTTTGGTTTGGTAAACCAAAGGGAGTATAAGCAGAACAAAGTCTTTAATATTTATAAAATTTCAAAAAATTCTAATTTTTAAAAATATAACTCTAGTTTTGCCACAGTGCAAACTGTGTATATATGAATGAAGTATCCCTCTGTCCATTTCTTAAGTTGTTTCCATTGATTTGATGGATTTATCTTCGAACCCGGATTCCAAGTGTGAAAGAACATCTTGGTCCTTCAAAGAAAAGAAACCATTGAAATTTAATTTTCTTTTAGCTCGGCATCCCACAGGTGTGAGGAATAAATGATCACGTAATGATACAATGATTTTGAAATCTAATTCTTAATTAGGGGGGTGTAAGGGATGATTGAATGGTGGTTCATCCCCATGGTCAGGGGTATTGTACACATGGACGTGTAAACACGATTCAGGAAGCTGCTTCAGCTCCGTGAGATCCCTAAGAACCACAGTGCAGGAGGATCTAGGTACACAGCCATCTGCCTCGATCTCCTGGGTTACATGTAGATCCAGGGTTCTTGACAGTGGCTTCAGAGCAGCTAACTTTTATTTATTTCTCCCCTTCCTTAGCTCCAGTTTATCTCAAACAGTCCTGACTACCATATTTTAAAGTAAGACCAATTGTAGTTATCTACATGAGTTTCTTGTTCATTATTGCAGAGTAATAATCAAGGATACCATTATATATCATTTAATTGACCTTATTAAATTTGTTGTACCTTATAATTGATTAGAACACTGCGTTTAGTTCGGCGTTTGATATTTACCAATCGTGTTAATCTGCTTACAACTGCTATGTGCCTCATTCCTCTTAGAAGTGTATCTTTGGCCCATCACAAGATTTTAATGGCTCAAATCATCATAAATTAAGATAATGTACTGTCTTTTGGATGATAGGGAGGCATATGGGTCCATTTTGGAAATATGCCCATCTGTCTTTGCTCCCCATGGGAAGTTTCTGGTCACTACGTCTCCAGGTGGCTTGCACAAGCCCTAGGTCTGTAATAGCTTGGTGCCTCTCCTTCTACTTGGGGTAGAAATAAAAGAGATTAGAGATACTTATTGAAGTTTTGGTTGCATGAAGTCTTCTATGAAGACCATCCATGCATATTGTTCTGGATAGCTCTCTGTTCCTAAGACTACTAGTTATTTTAAGGGCTTGTCAGGAACTGTGAAAGGTCTGATATTTTACCTTACCTGCAAGCTAATAAGTTAGCCTACAATGGTTTAGCAGATGCTGACAAAAGACACAAGACCCATGGGTCAGAGACAAAGGACTCAATGACACAGCAATAGCAGTGGCCAGAGTATCATCATCTGCACCGGCTCACTAAATCTCACTTCCTACAGGGTGATACACAGTGGGCCAGGTGACATGCAGAGTGTTGCAAGATCTCAGAGCCTAAGGAACTCAAATCTTTGATAACGGGCAGGATGTCTGCTAACCTTTGCCCTGGGTGGTTGTTATTTTTATTATACTGGGCAGTAAGCAAGCCTGCCCTTTGCTCCAGAGGAGGTCACTATTTCTATCTTCCAAGGCTGACAGCTCTACACACATCCTTGAAAAGATAACCTGGTCTTACTGACTTTCAAAGATAAGCTTGAATGAGACTTGATCATCATTCAGTTCTTCTGTTTCCTTTATTGAGATTGTGCAAATATGATCTTTTCTCTGTAAAGTTCATTAACTTTATTCATACATAAGGGATGCTGTTGGTTTTATTTATTAAGTTGAAATTGTCTTATTAGAGCAAATGATGAAACTGTTATGGGTTGGATCTGAAAGTATGATTTCCAGGAAAAATGTGAAAGAAGATTAGTGCGCACAGAACTTTGCCACAAGGAGCTGATAGCAACTTAAAAGATTTTAATTTGTATACTGTTTTATACAACTTTCTTCCATTTACTTCATCCTCTCTGCTTCCTTTAACTCTCATATGGGAATGGGGCACTTTCAGGGATTCACTGAACTCATTTACAATATTCAAATGGTTTTGTCTGTTGTGGTTTTTTTTATTGAGGTAAAGTTGACATACAACATTATATCACTTTCATGGGTACAACGTAATGATTCAATGTTTGAGTATATATTGAAATGATCACCACAATAAGTCCAGTTAACATCCATCTATACATAGTTACAAATATTTTTCTCTTGTCATGAGGACATGGCATATTTCAAGGTGCAGAATAATCAACGATGGTGTCATACTTTTCTATATACAGCTTGATGAATTTGGACATAAGTATACACCCTTGAGACTGTCATCACCATCAAGACCACAAACATATCATCACTTTCCAAAGTTTTCTCTCACCTCCTTTATTACTATCATTCTGTGGTAAGAACTCTTAGTATCTACTCAAGTAGCAAATGTGACGTATGCAATAGAGTTTTGTTAGCTGAAGGCACTACGCCATATCCTACATGTCCAGAACTCATTTATCTTGATAACTGAAACTTTGTATCCTTTGATAATCAGCTCCCCATTTCCCCATCCCTCCAGCCCCTGGCAACCACCATTCTAACCTCTGCTTGTATGAATTTGACAATTTTACATTCCACATATAAGTATTTGCTTTTCTCTGTCTGCCTTATTTCACTTAGCATAATATCTTCTAGGTCCCTCGTGTTGTCAAAAATGGCAGGAATTCCTTCTTTTTTCAAGGTTGACAAATATTCCATTTCTTTATCCATTCATCCATCAATGACGTTTAGGTTACTTCCATATCTTCGCTATTGTGAATTAGCTGCAATGAACATTAGAGTACAGGTATCTCTTTGAGACCTTGATTTTAATTCCTGTGGGTATACACCAGAAGTAGGATTGCTGGATCATATGCTAGTTTTCTTTTTTGGAGGAACCTCCATACTGTTTTCCATAATGGCTGTACTAGTTTACATTCCCACAAGGGTTCCTTTTCTCCACATCTTCACCAATATTTGTCATCTTTAGTTTTTTTGATAATCGCCATCTTAACAAGTGTGAAGTGATACATCATTGCGGTTTTGATTTGCATTCCCTGATGATTAACGATGCCAAACACCTTTTCATACACCTATTGGCCACTTGTATGTCTTCATTGGAAAAAGTCTATTGTGGTCTCTTGCCCATATTTTAAATTGATTTGTCTTTTTGTTATTGAGCCAACAGCAAAAAAGGAGAACAAAATTTCCAGGCGTTATGGGTGCTTCCCAGTTGATGCAGACGGTTTTGTGTTTACAGTGTTACCAAAAGGTCATGTTTCATGCTTTTTCTTCAGCTTGTTATAAGACCAGCAGTAGCTGCGGCATGGCAGATAATCGGGATCTTCTGGGTTTGGAGGTTTACAAAATAAATGAGTGGTAAGGAATTTTTTATATTTCCAAGGAAATTATTGTGATCGTAGTCCATGGAATCCAAGATTAGATAGGTGTAGGAGGAAATTAAGGTGAGGATTGGTGATCTGGCATTACTTCTGATCTTGAGGGACAGGTATCTACTGTATGAGTGTTTGAATAAAAATATTAGAGATCAGGAATTTGTGGTGGGTGAATATGTTTTCTGAATTATTTACTTTTGAACATAACCACTAGGATTATGTGAACATCTGGGAGATTGGAGGAAGTCGTTAACAGGGGGTGGTTGATAATATCACTATTGATTTAACCTCTATGAACACCAAGTGGTCAATGGATTAAGCAAATGAGTAGACAGAAAACACAGAAATGGTGAGATTTGGGTTTTAGTAAGGACTGGGGACTGACTGTCTTGAGTGGGAGTGCCAGGACTTGTGCAGTTGAGAGTGACAAGGACAAGAAGAGAATAGAATCACACTCAAACAAGGAGAGGATGTTAACAGGATGGAGGGGGAGAAATGATCTGGAGTAGCCTTGAATTTTGACCTTGAGCTTTCTGTTCTTGATGCAAATCTGCCTGATGACATCCCAGGACACAGGTCAGATCTATCCCCAGAGGATAGAGGGGGGGGTGGAAGTACAAAACAGCCAGGATAATTGTCCTAAAAAGGCAGGCTTCTTTTATCATTTGACCCACTTTCATGATTGGTTTTTGTAGGGTAAGAGGAAAAGAAGGATGATAAGAAGGATGACAGTCACGTGTTCGCAGAGGAAGCAGCATAACTGTGAAAACCAGTCCAAACCAAAGCCTGGTTTAAACATCTCCATCCCTTTGAGGATGTCCAGTGACATATTCAAGAGGACGGTGACTAGAATCCCATCACATCCTGGCAATGACGGGTCTCTGGGAGGATTCCTTGGACCAGCTGCACCAAGTCTGCTGGGCCGAGAGACCGCAAGGACTCCAGGCCTGGAGCAGCGCAGGACAACTTGTAAGTCCTTTCAATCTGGCCAAAGCATTGCAAAAACTTGCACCTAGTCACACAGGTGAATCCCTGCCAGGTGTGCTCGCAGGTGGTCTGCATTCCAGGTCCCTTGAGCACTCCTGCTGGCCTTCAGATTTGGCAGAGATGATTCCAGGAGCTGATATGGGCATTCCACAGCTCGACTGCCAACAATTTCTGACGACTGAGGAAGGTATCAGGAAGGAGGAAAGGGCAGTGAAGAGCACAGGAGCGATACTGGTGATAGCACTGATGGCGGACAGACTTGCTAGTGAGGCAGAGAAAGTGAGGGGCCAAGAAGGCCGTCCTGACAGCAGATGAAATGGAGCAGGCACCTCAGTGAGGTCTCATGGCTGCGTCCCTAATGTTCCTTGCTTTGAGCTCTTGAACTTTTAAAATATACCAATACTTTTCTTTTATTAAACTCTCTTGCGTGACATAGAAAATAGAGATAGCGGTTTCTTTCTGAGGTGAGAGGTTGAGTTTCAGGTGAGGAGAGAAAGATCTTCCTTTTTCATGCTGTTTTCTCATTTTCCTTTACTATTTACAATATTTATTTGTACTTTAAAGTCAGCAGCCAGTTATCAACGTCACGGGATGATTCAGCTTTTCCCATCACAGTCACAGTAAAACCTACATAAAGTGGATTATTCTTTTTGTGTAATATTCCAATAGACTCCAAAATATTATTTCAAATCACTTTTGTGTCTATGTTCTCAAATTAGATATTTACTTCTAGGTCTCCATTTTTCTGTTCTCTGTTGCATGCCAATTCAGAGTTGCATCTAAGGAAATACCAGATATTCCACAGTTTTTTAGATCCATATGTGTTGGAAACGTGATTCATGGAAATGGACATGGCAGTTAGGGGATCGTGCTATTATCGAAAGAGAACTTTTCAGCATCAGTAATGCTGAAATAAACCACTGCTTGTTGGGATTTAATTGTCTATTTGAGGGATCAAGCATTCACTGTTGGCACTTCTCTTTCTCTTTGGAGGGAAAGTATGGCCTTCCCAGTATTTCCATTACCAAATCACTTTCCTGGGTGGCTGTGCCATGTCAGGAAGGTCTTGAGATGACGGGAACCAGGGTTCATCCTCAACTTCTGGCTGTTCTGACAAGGCTTCCCTGGCAGAGTGTAGCCTGTGTGTCTGGGTGACACTTGCAGCCATCAGAAAGGAGGGGATACCTCACAAGTGCCAAGCGATTCATCTGTCCCTTGTCTTACAGGGTGTTCCCAAGTGATGAGGTTCAAAATGCCACTTGGTAACCATTTGAAATCTCATAGTCATGGGGTGGGTTCTCTGTGTGAGCTCAGAGCAGTGTCTGTTCACCACCAGATGGGAAGCATTTCAGTATTTTAATTGGTAAGGCTGTGTTCATGCACGTTCATGGACCACCAGTTCAGTGGCATTCTCTGCTGGAGCCCCAACACCCCTGTCATACCTCATCTTTCAAAGCTCCAAACAGTCTTCACACCCAGGAGGTTGTGGTAATGTAACCACAGCACAGGATTGGGGAAAAAAACACAACCACCCAGGGGTGACATAGTTTAAGGGCTCGGGCCCAATTGCCCCATTTGGACGAGTTGGTAACACCAACACTTAGTGTGTAAACTGGAGGATTGTCCAAGATCATGGACTTAAGAACGACACGGGCTCAGATGTCACCTTGGACAGCAAGGGACAGTGTGGGGTCACTCACTGGCCAGGATTATGGTCGCTTATACTGTCAAAGTAGAGCTCACCGGGGATCCTCTGGCCAAGCCAGAGAGGAGGCTTGGGACCTTCTAGGGAATTTCTGCCCTAAAGGGAATTGCTTAAGGAAGGCAGGGGTGCTGAAAATCCTAGTTCACAGGGAGCAGTCATGTTTATGGAACGAGGCCCAGCAGTAGCCTTAAAAGCTGCATCACAAATCTTTCCGCCTGGATACAAAACAAGCAGGAAAAGGAATTCAGAGTCTTGGACAAGGATCACAGCAGGATTCAAATCCAGGTCAGGGGGGAACAGGGAGCCCCTAGAGGGGCCTCAGGAGCGAGGTCCTTCCTGCCTTTAGTCCATTTGCAAATGAGCTTCCTTGGGCCTTGTCCTCTCCAAGTGCACGTTTTGATCTTTTTACATTGTTTTCCCCACTTAGAGCTGATGCAATTCCAGAGATTGAACTAGAAAACTACAAGTTCCTAAAATTTAGTCAAAAGAAATCTCAACAAGAGAAGCAGAAAATGTTCCCTGTTCCTCAAGAATGGAGAAAGGCAGCCCCTGCCTGTGGCACGACATGGTCCTGGGTAGTGCTGTTTTAAAGACACCCACATTTCAGTGGTTGTTGCTCTGCCTGTGAAAGTACCTTCAACATTTAAATCCCAAGAGAAAGGGCGGGGGGACACGTCTGCTCCTGGAGGAGTTGAATGATACTGAAATGAACTGGTCTTCGGAATTAGGGGAATTTGGGGGTGTCCCCACTAGCCAGAGTAGGGGCTGGCCTTTCTCCCTTCTCCCACCAACAATAAGCTGATGACCCGGAAGAGTTCGTGATTCAAGGAGAAATGTGAGATTCAGTGTCTCACTTACATGCCTACAGAAACCTACAGAACCACATCACAACTCCCAGACTGTAAAGGGAACAGGACTTTAATACAATATTCAAATATGGCATTTATTGTTTACAACAAATAACTTCTGTGCCTCCCCATTTGGTGAATAGTTGCTGGGGTAGAGATGTCAGGGAGCTGAGGTGGGTGTGTCCCCTCTCTCTTGGGCATCAGGGGTCGCAGGAATCAGCCTACAATGCTCCCCTTCCCCTCAGGAGGGAGGAGCTGGCCCAGTGCATCCCAAGCCTCCCAGCTGTGTCCCCGCTGCTGAGGATGGGGCTGTGATCGGCCACTGGTATGAGGGTTGGTGTTGGGGCCTGGGGATGAGTAGAAGAGTCGGGTTATCTTGGTGGCCTGGAAGAATCATGGCCCCCACCCTGTCCCCACTGCACTCGGTGCTCCTGACCCTGTGCTCAGTGCTGTCAGCCACCAGTACCCCATTTGTCCCTGCCACGCGAGCGATCATTTAGTATCACCTATTTCACAGAGGGGGAAATGGAGTCTCAGGAAGCTGAAGAGAGTCACCCCAATCACAGGACTGCTCAGTAGTGGAGTTGGGATCCCATTGCCAGCTGTTCGACTACCCAAGGCCATGCTTAGCTCGAAGCCTAACTGAACCCATAGGAGTCAGTCACCCCGGCCCAGACACTCACTCACCCCTTACCTTGATGATGGCGGGTTCTTCTTGGCCTTGAGTATTCTGCTGGCCAACTAGGTCTGGGGGTTCAGCTGGCAGGACAGGCTGTAGCTCCAGGACAGAGAGGCTCCTGTGAACCTAAGAGAACCACACCTCAAGTGTCCCCTCACTGCCTGCCCAGCAGCTGGAGTCTGAGTGTCCCAGAGGTTGCCATGCAACAAGGCCTGGGGCTGAGTGGGGGGCCACGGAGACAGGATCTCTGGACTGGCCAACAGGGAGAGTCTACCCCTGCCCTCACCCAACTCCTGCCCGGCCTCACCTATCACTCTCGTTGAGCAGCTCCATGTCCTGGAACCAGGCCCCAAATCGCTCCTCGGGCTCTAGGTTGTAATTCTTTGTGGCCACCTGGAGCAGCAGGATCTCCCTCATGACTGGCTATTCCTGGGACCAGAGGGAAGGAGAGGCTGCAATTAGGGCCTGGGTGAGGGATGCTGCATGGGCCTTGTCGGGTGTCAGGGGTGGGGCAGGGACCAGTCCTGGGAACTGTCCTTCCCTCCAGTTCCTACCAGGTTTTACCTGTTCTCAGAATGGGAATAAGCAGCGCCTCCTCCAGGATTTTTTCATTGATGCCATCCTCCCCTCAACCCACCTGCCAACTGGATGGGTCTCCCACCTCTTTGTTATCAAACTCTTCTACTCAATGTAAGATACAGGGGGTGGAGCCAGGGACTGTTCTGCCCAGAGGGTCTCTGAATTCCTCCTCCTTCCCCTCTCCTGAAGGGGGTGCGGCAGCTGTTCACTTCAGTCATCTTCTCAGGTTGATCTCATTCTCCTGGAAGGCAGATAACCAGAGTCCATCAGACAGAGCTCCCTAGCCTGAATAGCCCCCTATGCCCACACCTTCTCATGTTGCACTACTGCCAGGTCCCCAGAGGGGGCCGGGCATGCAGAGAAAACTGGACTTGGACCTAGGCCTGGCTCTGAGCTCCAGAGAAGGAGGACATGGGGGAGAGGCTGAGGGACCTGGCAGCATAACCCTCTCTGATGACAGACTTGGAGGCTGAGGCCTCAGGCAGAGGGGACTGCTCAGCCACTTATGTGCTGCCTTGACTTGGAGGGGCCCGAATCCTCTCTCCCTCCACGGGCAGCATGGGAGGGAGAGGCTGAGTCCAGCTCAGATAAAACCTCACGCAGCTGTGCCGTCAGGCAGCTCTGAGCTTCCCCAGCCTGGGGAACCGGAATGGGTGTCTCAGGTGGAACCTCTGTTCACTCAGCCCTAAGATGTGCCTGATGCCCCAGCTCCCGGACGCGGCTGTGAGGCTCTCAGGAGAGATGTGCCAAGTGCTGAGAGCTCAGAGCACAGTTCGGGGGCTCCCACATCCCAATGCTCAGGATCCTGGGCCTCAATGCCTGGTCCTCAGGTGCACCCACCTCGAGATTATCACCCATCAGCAGGTGCAGCATCAGCAGGTGACCAACGAAAGTGCCAATATAGGAGATGACACTCTGTGACATCAGAGTGTGGGTGGGATGAAGCTTTGCTCCCAAGCCGGCCCCCTGCAAACCCTCCCCTGAAAAGTCCTCACTCTCAGCCTCCTGGCCCACACCAGAGTTCGCACTGGGAGCAGCCTAGGACCCTTAGCAGCCTCCCCTCAATTCCTCCTCCCTTCACACCCCAAGAACACCACACTCCTCCTCCTCACCTCCCAGGGCAGGATTCTGGAAAATCACAGGGTATGCGGTCCCTGGTCCTCCCCACAACAACCCATCCTGCACCAGATCTCCCAGGCCCTCCTCCTGGTCACTTCTACTGGGGGATTCAGGCACTGTGGCAGCAAGAGGAATGGCCATCCTCTCTTGATTTGAGGCCTCCAGCTGGGAGGGCAGAGCCCCCCCCCCACAGGCACACTCACCTGCTGCTGCTGCTGTTTCTCCTGCACTCTATGGGGGCTGATCTGCCGGGGGGGGGCAAACGTGGAGGGTCCCTCCTGCCAGGATCGAGGAGAGTGTCAACGGGCCATACCACCCTCACCCCATTTCTCTCTAGCACCACTGGCCTCCGAACCTGGACATCTGACTCGAGTCAACTGGTACCAATGCCAATACATCATCCAAGGTGTTGTGATTCTAGAACAAGCCCAGCTCCAACTCTCACTCTGTGTGTGAGCTTGGGCTTTCTGTCTGGCCTCCCTGAGCCTGTTTGCTCATATGGAAGGTGTGAGAACTCCAGCTACCTCACAAGTACTCCTGAGGATTCAGTGTCACATGACTGTCATCATTGTGCTCGCCCTCACCCCTCCAGGTGGAGCAGGCAGAAAGCTCCCACAGTCCTGTCCACCCTCTTAACTCATCACCACCCTGTGAGGCCTGCACCACACAATCACCATCCCTCCCTTCCCAGATGAGGAGACAGAGGCCCAAACAGGGACAGTGAGTTGCTCAGGGGACCAAAGAGGAGAGGCCGCTTGCCCCTCCCAGCCAGATGCCCTGTTCCCACATCCTCACCTAACCCGCAGCCCCACCACTGACAACAGTCCTGTCCTCTGAGCTCTCAAAGCTTGGTCCTGGGCCGAGCAGTGGAGAGGACGGTGTGTCTTGGGAGTCTGGTTGCATGGCTCCTGCCTGCCCCAGTCTCGTGGAGTGTCTGGCCCCCAGGCTGGGTCAGAGGCCATGCCAAAGGCTTCTCCTCCCCAAGGAACCCCTCAGGACGTTCCCCTGCCCTGAACTCTTTCTTTATCCACTCAGGAACTGAACTCTCAATGTGCCACCTCTGATCCACAGGGAAGGTGGTGACAGGATGCTTTGCTTCCTCATTTACGTGAAGCTCCTAACGTCCTTTCAGCAGGATCCACTAAGAATCCATGAGTTGCCTAGACGCTTCTCATAAGCCCCTGGGGGCATATGTCATTGCCAACCAGGCACTCAGATGAGACTCTTGTGGTTGACTCGAGTGACTGCTCTAGGGGTCGGGGGGGGGCCCCGAAAGCACACACATCTGTTTCTGGTCCAGCCGTTCAGGCCCAAGGATGAGCAGCCTGTTTGTCCACCTGGACCATGGGAATCCTCTGCCATGCATGTCCCTGGGACAGGCAGGGTGTCCTCCCCTTGGAGACATGGTGAAGACAGAAGGAGCAGCAGGGGCCTGGCTTCCTGAGGACAGGTTTAGGCTGAGGGGTAAACCCACCGCAACAGCTTGGAAGAAGCTACATCCAGCAGGATGGACGTGCATGGAAGCCAGAGACCTGCTGATGGCACCAGCTCAGCAACTCTTCCTGGAACAGCCCAACCAATACCACTGTGTCCCATGGCCAGGGCCTCCTGCCCAAAAATGGCACCCTGCTTCCCATTAGCTGAACAGATCCCTCTGCTTGTTAACCTGGACAAGATAGACTGGAATGTTTCAGAGAAAGTTCAAGTGAGAAACTATCAAAACCACAGCCTGCCCAGTACCCCTGCCCCTCTCCCCCCTCCTCTCTTTCCAGACCCGCAGCCTCCACTCTATCTTGGTCATCAGTTCTCTGCTCAAGGACTCATCTTGGCTATAGAGCTCCTTAAGTTTTTCAGAGCTTTACCCGAGGGGAGGGGAAAGAGGGAAGGATAAATTTAGGGATAATGTGAGGGGTCTGAGTGCAAATCCCTTTTCTTTGACAACCCAAGAGATTCAACCTGCCTGGAGGAGTGTTCTCACTGGGCTCCTCTGAGCACTAAGGTCTCATGGGACTGGGAGGGGGCTCTCCTGTTGGTCACTGGGGTCTCCACTCCCCAGCTCTACAGAGCAGCTCTGTTTTGACCACTATGAGTTTCAACTGGCCATAGAGTTCTGTTGCTATAAACACTTGGAAATCTCCAATGTGGCCCAACCCAATAGCTGACATTTAGGGAAACCGAGTCCTGAAGCAGAACTGGTTCACAAGGACACCAGGAGACTTAGAGACCAACTACCCACTCCCAGGCCCTGTCCCCAGCATTTGCTGCCTCCCAGGAGTTCCTGGTTGACTGAGGCGCCAATGGCAGACATAAGGAGATCCCCCATCCATCCTGGTCCTCCTATGCAGAGAGGCCTACCCACAGGGAAACTTACCCCCGTGTGTTCTTCAGGTGGCTTGTGGAGGTTTTCTGCAGAGCAGAGATGAAAGTGCGGGACGAGGAGAAGTTCTTCCAGATCTCACACTCCTGGGGAAGGGAAGAGAATGAGGTGTGAGGTTGGGCACTGGAGCCCCGCTTGCTCTAGCTTCAGTCTCCTTCTATTTACATCTCCCCTCCTGGATGAGACAGATGCTCAGGGAGCCCCAGAAAGACATTTAGGACCCAGAAAGTAACACTCACAAGGAGGAGGAGTTTAGCTCAACCCAGGGAAGGAGCCAGGTAGGAAGTGAGCATCCTCCCACTGGGACCTGGAGTCAAGGTCAGCGGGCCCCCTGGCAGGAAAGGCCTAGGGACTTGCAGGAGCTTAGACCACACACTTCAATCCTGGGAGCTGATAAAGGTGGAGAGGCAGTTCCCAAGTCTCCAGAGAGGGGCTCTACTGGGCCTCCCACGGCACACCTGGGCCACCTGGACCCAGCGGTCTACCACCCTCGCCCTGTCCTGGGCTGTCATGCTCGCATCCCCGAGGCAGGTGGTGATGACGAGGCTGGCCACCCTTCTGAACTGGTCGATGGTGGCCTGGATGGTGGGTGTCTAGTGTTCACTGCCAGGCTTATTCTTCTTGTGCCAGGTGGATCCCAGGCACTGAGAGGGCACCACCTTCCAGAAGAGCTCCTGGGGGACAGGGGGAGTGTCATCCAGCCCTGCCACAGGCCACCTCTGTGTCCACAGCCACTAAAGTTCCACACAGTTGTCACAGTTTAGAGCTAGAGCTCAGGAAGCTCAGGATGTGGCCTGAGCCTTGTGAGAGTCCCTAGGTTTTCTTCTCTGTCCACCGAGGGTACCCAACACAGGATGTCCCAGGACCCAATCCCGGCAGGGAAGGGAGAGGGGCATTTGCATCCAGCCCGTCCTGGCTAACTCCAAGCTCCAGACGGTGGCTCAACTCTGCTCATGCCAAGGGGGCATCTGCCACCACCCTGATCTCCGCTCTGGTCCCACTCTCCATTCTGATGCACATTCCTCCGTGGCAGCTACAACCACTGGCCTTGTCTGTCACCCTTGTAGTGAAGCACACTTCAAGTGTCACGTCCTGAGGCTGTTGAGCCTCCTGAGGAGACGGCTGGGCCACCGTAGACCTGGCTGCACACAGTGAGTTCCCCTCCACCACTGATGGGCCAAGCCCTGCCAAGCTTTCCATCTCTTCTACCTCATGGAGCCGGCACAGCCACTCTGTGCAGCAGGTCCTGTTAGTGTCCACCTCTACGGTCTGCAGGTGGACAGCAAAGGCTTGGGGGTTCCAGAAGTTGCCCAGGTCATATGGTTGGTAAGGGGTGGAGCTGGGATTTGGGCCCAGATCATGGGAGTTTGGATCAGGTCTGGGGCAACAATGGCAGAGGGACGGCCTGCTCCACCCCGCCCTGAGATCCCAGCTGTTCACCACATCTATCACGGTCAACCGCTCCACCACCAGCTTAGGAGAGAAGGCCGTGAGGTTGGGCTTCTTCTCACGCTCCTTAACAGCCACAGGTGGAGATGGACTTCCCACTAAAAATGATGGTGGAGGTGACTCCAGCTCAGCAGCACTCACTCCTCCTGGAGCCGATGTCGGCCCTTGCTCCAGCTCCAACACTGCTGATGGAGGGGACGCTGGCCTCAGCACTAGTAGCGGTGTTGTGAACGGAGCTGGAGCCAGCTCTACCTCCACCACTGCCCACTGCTCTGCTTCTGCCACTGGCTGGAGCTCTGCAGCTGGCGCTACAGTGGGATAAAGAGAAAGATTCACCCACATAGCTGACTTTCCATGTGTCCTTCTAAACACAGGAAAGATCCCACTTCCCTTCCAGGAATATCCAGCCTGCAGTCCCCCTTACCCTCTGCCTCTGCCTCAGTGGCCTCCAGAAGCTCACACTGGACAAGGGTAAGAGGGTCATGGCAGCTCAGCTCCGAAACAGGCAAAGTTACCTGCGTGTACATCTCCTTTAGCTTGAAAAAGGGACAGCCCCAGTCTGGTCACTCCCTAGTTCTGGTCAACCTGGTCATCTCAAGGTCCTGAGTGTGGAGACCCTCTGTTCCTGTTCTCATCTCAGAGCAGCACTGGATGGTGTTTGTGGCCTCAGGCACCTTCCCCTTGCCTAGTGAGTTGGTGAAATTGAAACCATTGGGCAGCTCCTCGATGACCTTCTTACTGGAGTTCTGCAAAGACTGCTCTGGAGCTGGGCCTGAAGGAATCAGGGGCTGCCTGCACACTGCCACTGGGGTCATCCCCCAAGAGAAAGTCTGCTCCTCAGTTCAGGCACAGAGGTACATCCCTGCAGAGAACTGTGGTCAGGCAGGAAAAGAGATGAAACCTCTATGGCTCAGTAACATAAGAGTAGAGGAGCTCACATTCTCATGCTGCCAGCCATGACCTGGGCTATGAACATGACAGGCCCACCATGCTTCCGACACCTAACAACCAGCTCCTGCCCAGGAATGGTCTGCCCCTCATACCCTGCCTTCTCCCCTCCACACAAACACATACAGACACACACACACACAAGATGAGGGACCAGGGGTGTGGGGCTGATCAGGTGGGATCACAGTTGTGTCCTGGCCTGCAGTAGCCTATCCTGGGCTGCCCCGTGTTACCCTTCACTGCCTCCTGCCAGACGCCCAGAGGCGTCGGGGATGAGGGCTGAGCCAACGTCGGCAACGACCAAAAAGTTTCTCTTTCTGGGTTTTTTTGTGCCTAGATCCTCCAAAAGTTGGGATACAACAACAAAATATTTTTTCCTGTTGACTGTCTCCAGTCAAGTGAGCTGGATGGGGGGCTGTGGGTGCCTGGTTACCAGAGTTCTAAGATCTTTTGAGGTCTATGACCAAGGAAGTGAAGTCTTTTTTCAAGACTCCTTTACCTAGGCCCCTTCCCTCAATTAGACTTATCCAGAGCTGCCCCCTGTGCCCTGGCTGCTAACCCTCCTCCCCCATGTCATCTCCTGAGCTGTACACAAGGAGCCTACACAGCCCTAGCCACAACTCCCTGGAAACCTAAGTCGGGTCTTAGCTTTGAGGAGACAGAGATGAATGCAGACCTCCTTTTTCTTACCAGTTCTTCATCCCGAGAAAGTCCCTGTACCTCTCAGGTCCTCCCCAGTCTCTAAACCTGCACCATGGGGATCAGGCTAGAATCTACTTCCTAGGGATGTCAGGCGGTGTATATGACATAATATCTCTTACCTCTGTGAGCTGGTGTCACATGTACCTAAGGCACAAACTTAAAGATGGAAGAATAACAAGAAGGGGTGACAGGTAGCACAGAACACCACTCAAAACAGGCCTGGGTTCTAGCAATGTGATATTGGAACAGTCGCTTCCAACTTGGCCTCATTTTCAGGTCAGCATCATGAGGGGGTTGAACCTAATGGAAATTTACATACTGCCATCCTGCGGCATAAAACCATTCAATTGTTTCCTGTTTAATGGAGAATGAGACCCAAGTGTCTCGTCTTGGCCTATGAGGTGAGCAGCCTTCACAGTGGTACCCAGTAAGCCCCACCCATGGTACAGCCATCCCCGTGGAACCACTAAGTAGTTAGTAACTGGTTTCTTAACATAATAACAGCCAAAGTGATGGGATGTCTTGTCTAAGTTTTAACTAAAAAAGTCTCTCACTTCCTCTTACTCCCTCTTTCATGTTCCATCTCTCTCTCTCACTCTGTCGAATCCCTGTAACTGAGGAATCAAATACCAGTGTTTTTGGGCTGCCCAACGTGGACGCCTAGATAGGAGAGAAGCACGAGATTGCCCAGGCCAACAGACAGAAAGAAACTCAGGCTCTCAGTCCAAACTGAACCCTAAAAGCTGAGAGTGAACTTGGGGGCCAGTCCTCCCCCAGTTGAGCCTCAGTTGCAGGCCACACAGGGTAGTGATGAGGTAAGAGGGAGGAAAGGAATGTGGGAGCTTTCTGCCTGCTCCACCTGGAAGGATGAGGGCGAGAACAATGTCATGTGACACTGAGTCCTCAGGAGAACCTGTGAGGTAGCTGGAGTTCTCACACCTTCCAGATGAGGAAACAGGCTCGAGGAGGCCTGGCCCAAAGCCCAAGCTCACATCGAGAGTGAGAGTTGGAGCTGGGCTTGTTCTAGAATTACAACATCTTGGAGGATGGAGTGCTATTGGTACCAGTTGCCTGGAGTCAGATGTCCAAGGTCAGAGGACAGTGGTGCTGGAGAGAAATGGGGTGAGGGGACTATGGCCTTACTGACACTCTCCTCGACCCTGACAGGAGGGGCCTGCCACGTTTACCCCCCCGCAGATCAGCCCCCATAGAGTGCAGGAGAAACAGCAGCAGCAGCAGGTGAGTGTGCCTGTGGGGGAGGGGCTCTGCCCTCCCAGCTGGAGGCCTCAAATCAAGAGAGGATGGCCCTTCCTCTTGCTGCCACAGTGCCTGAATCCCCCAGTAGAAGTGACCAGGAGAAGGGCCTGGGAGATCTGGTGCAGGATGGGTTGTTGTGGGGAGGGCTAGGGACCGCATACCCTGTGATTTTCCAGAATCCTGCCCTGGGAGGTGAGGAGGAGGAGTGTGGTGTTCTTGGGGTGTGAAGGGAGGAGGAATTGAGGGGAGGCTGCTAAGGGTCCTAGGCTGCTCCCCGTGGGAACCCTGGGGTGGGCCAGGAGGCTGAGGGTGAGGCCTTTTCAGGGGAGGGTCTGCAGGGGCCCGACTTGAGAGCAAGGGCTCATTCCATCCACACTCTGATGTCACAGAGTGTCATCCCCTATATTGGCACTTTCCTTGGTCACCTGCTGATGCTGCACCTGCTGATGGGTGATAATCTCGAGGTGGGTGCACCTGAGGACCAGGCAGGGAGGATCCTGAGCCTTGGGCTGCGGGAGCCCCCGAACTGAGCTCTGAACTCTCAGCACTTGGCACATCTCTCCTGAGAGCCTCACAGCCGCCTCTGGGAGCTAGGGCATCAGGCACATCTTAGGGATGAGTGAACAGAGGTTCCACCTGAGACACCCATTCCGGTTCCCCAGGCTGGGGAAGCTCAGAGCTGCCTGACGGCACAGCTGCGTGAGGTTTTATCTGAGCTGGACTCAGCCTCTCCCTCCCATGCTGCCCGTGGAGGGAGAGAGGATTCGGGCCCCTCCAAGTCAAGGCAGCACATAAGTGGCTGAGCAGTCCCCTCTGCCTGAGGCCTCAGCCTCCAAGTCTGTCATCAGAGAGGGTTATGCTGCCAGGTCCCTTAGCCTCTCCCCCATGTCCTCCTTCTCTGGAGCTCAGAGCCAGGCCTAGGTCCAAGTCCTGTTTTCTCTGCATGCCCGGCCCCCTCTGGGGACCTAGCAGTAGTGCAACTTGAGAAGGTGTGGTCCTAGGGGGTCTAGTCAGACTAGAGGGCTCTGTCTGATGGACTCTGGCTGTCTGCCTTCCAGGAGAACGAGATCAACCTGAGAAGAGGACTGAAGTGAACAGCTGCCGCACCCCCTTCAGGGGAGGGGAAGGAGGAGAAATTCAGAGACCCTCTGGGCAGAACAGTCCCTGGCTCCACCCTCTGTATCTTACATTGAGTAGAAGAGTTTGATAACAGAGAAGTGGGAGACCCATCCTATTGGCGGTGGGTTGAGGGGAGGATGGCATCAAGGAAAATTTCCTGGAGGAGGGGCTGATTATTCCCATTCTGAGAACAGGTAGAGCCTGGATGGAACTGGAGGGAAGGACAGTTCCCAGGACTGGTTGCCTGCCCCACTCCTCACCCCCAATAAGGTCCATGCAGCATCCCCCACTTAGGCCCTATCTGCAGCCTCTCTTTCCCTCTGGTCTCAGGAATAGCCAGTCATGAGGGAGATCCTGCTCCTCCAGGTGGCCACAAAGAATTACAACCAAGAGCCTGAGGAGCGATTTGGGGCCTGGTTCCAGGACATGGAGCTGCTCAACGAGAGTGATAGGTGAGGCCGGGCAGGAGTTGGGTGAGGGCAGGGGTGGACTCTCCCTGTTGACCAGTCCACAATGCCTGTCTCCGTGGCCCCCCACTCAGCCCCAAGCCTTATTGCATGGCGACCTCTGGGACACCCAGACTCCAGCTGCTGGGCAGGCAGTGGGGGGAAACCTGAGGTGCGGCTCCTGTTAGACTCACAGGTGCCTCTCTGTCCTGGAGCTACAGCCTGTCCTGCCAGCTGGACACCCAGACCTAGTTGGCCAGCAGAATACTCAAGGACAAGAAGAATCTGCCATCATCAAGGTCAGGGGTGAGTGATTGTCTGGCCTGTGGTGACTGACTCCTATTGGTTCAGTAAAACTTCGGGCTAAACGTGCCCTTAGGGAGTGGGACAACTGGCACTGGGATCCCAGCTCCACTACTGAGCAGTCCTGTGACTGGGGTGACTCTCTTCAGCTTCCTGAGACTCCATTTCCTCCTCTGTGAAATAGGTGATACTAAATGATCTCTTGCGTGTCAGGGACAAATGGGGTACTGGTTACTGACAGCACTGAGCACAGAGCCTGGAGCGCTCAGTGCAGTGGGGACATGGTGGGGGCCACGATTCTGAGGGAGGCCCCCCAGGATAACCCGGCTCTTCTACTCAGTCCCCAGGCCCCAACACCAACCCCCGTACCAGTGTCCGATCACAGCCCCATCCTCAGCAACGGGGACACATCTGGGAGGCTCGGGATGCACTGGGCCAGCTCCTCCCTCCTGACGGGAAGGGGAGCATTGTAAGCTGATCTCTGAGGTCCCCTTAAACCCAAGAGAGAGGGGACGACCCCACCCCAGCTCCCCGATGTCTCTACCCCAGGACCAATTCACACATTGTGGAGGGGCAGTAGTTATTTGTTGTAAACAATAAATGCCATATTTGAATATTATATTAAAGTCCTGTTCCCTTTACAGTCTGGGAGTTGTGGTGTGGTTCTGTCGCTTTCTGTAGGCATGTAAGTGAGACACTGAATCTCACATTTCTCCTTGAATCACGAACTCTTCCGGGTCATCAGCTTATTGTATGTGGGAGAAGGGAGAAGGGCCAGCCCTTAGCTGGCTAGTGGGAAAACCCCCAAGTCCCCCTAATTCCGAAGACCAGTTCATTTCAGTATCATTCAGCTCCTCCAGGAGCAGACATGGCCCCCCGCCCGTTCTCTTGGGATTTTAAGGTTGAAGGTACTTTCACAGGCAGAGCAACAACCACTGAAATGTGGGTGTCTTTAAAACAGCACTATCAGGACCATGTCGTGCCACAGGCAGGGGCTGCCTTTCTACATTCTTGAGGAACAGGGAACGTTTTCTGTTTCTCTTGTTGAGATTTCTTTTGACTAAATTTTAGGAACTTGTAGTTTTCTAGTTCAATCTCTGGAATTGCATCAGTTCTAAGTGGGGAAAACAATGTAAAATGATCAAAACGTGCACTTGGAGAGGACAAGGCCCAAGGAAGCTCATTAGCAAATGGACTAAAGGCAGGCAGGATCTAGCTCCTGAGGCCCCTCTAGGGGCTCCCTGTTCACCCCTGACCTGGATTTGAATCCTGCTGTGATCCTTGTCCAAGACTCTGAATTCCTTTTCCTGCTTGTTTTGTATCCAGGTGGAAAGATTTGTGATGCAGCTTTTAAGGCTACTGCTGGGCCTCGTTCCATAAACATGACTGCTCCCTGTCAACTAGGATTCTCAGCACCCCTGCCTTCCTTATGCAATTCCCTTTAGGGCAGACATTCCCCAGAAGGCCCCAAGCCTCCTGCCTCGTTTGTCCTGATGGATCCCCGGTGAGCTCCACTTTGCCAGTATAAGCGACTATAATCCTAGCCAGTGAGTGACCTCACACTGTCCCTTGCTGTCCAAGGTGACTTCTGAGCCCGTGTCATTCTGAGGTCCATGAAGTTGGACAATCCTCCAGTTTACACACTAAGTGTTGGTGTTACTAACTCGTCCAAATGGGGCAATTGGGCCCAAGCCCTTAAACTGTGTCGCCCTTCGGTGGTTGTGTTCTTGTCCCCAGTCCTGTGCTGTGGTTACATTACCACCACCTGCTGGGGTGTGAACACTGTTTGAAGCTTTGAAAGATGAAGCATGATAGGGGTGTGGGGGGCTCCAGCAGGGAATGCCACTGAACTGATGGTCTATGGACATGCATGAACACAGACTTACCAATTAAAATACTAAAATGCTTCCTATCTGGTGGTGAACAGACACTGCTCTGACCTCGCACAGAGAACCCACCCCATGACTAGCAGCTTTCAAAGGGATACCAAGTGGCATTTTGAACCTCATCACTTGGGAACACCCTGTAAGACAAGGGACAGATGAATCGCTTCGCACTTGTGAATTGTCCCCTTCTTTCTGATGGCTGCAAGTTTCACCCAGACACACAGGCTGCACTCTGCCAGGGAAGCCTTCTCAGGACAACCAGAAGCTGAAGATGAATCTTGGTTCCCGGCATCCCAAGCCCTTCCTGACACGGCACAGCCACCAGGGAATGTGATTTGGTAATGGAAAGACTGGGAAGGCTGTATTTTCCCTCCAAAGGGAAAGAGAAGTACCAACAGTGAAAGCTTGATCCCTCAAATAGACAATTAAATCCCAACAAGCAGTGGTTTCTTTCAGCATTACTGATGCTGAAAAGATTTCTTTTGTTAATAGCACGATCCCCCAACTGCCATGTCCATTTCCATGAATCAAATTTCCAACACATATGGATCTAAAAAACTGAGGGAAATCTGGTATTTCCTTAGATGCAACTCTGAATTGGCATGCAACAGAGAACAGAAAAATGGAGACCTAGAAGTAAATATCTAATTTGAGAACATAGACATAAAAGTGCGTTTGAAATAATATTTTGGAATCTATTGGAATATTATACAAAAAGAAGAATCCACTTTTAGTAGGTTTTACTGTGATTGTGAGGGGAAAAACTGAATCACCCCGTGACGTTGATAATTCGCTGCTGACATTAAAGTACAAATAAATAACATACATAGTAAAGGAAAATGAGAGAACAGCATGAAAAAGGAAGATCTTTCTCTCCTCACCTGAAACTCAACCTCTCACCTCAGAAAGAAACTGTTGTCTATATTTTCTATGTCTCGAAGCAGAGTTTAATAAAAGAAAAGTATCGATATATTTTAAAGTTTCAAGAGCTCAAAGCAAGGAAACTTTAGGGATGCTGCCAAGAGACCTCACTGAGGTGCCTGTTCCATTTCATCTGCTGTCAGGACGGCCTTCTTAGACCCTCACTTTCTCTGCCTCGCTAGCAAGTCTGTCCGCCATCAGTGCTATCACCAGTCTCGCTCCTGTGCTCTTCACTGCCCTTTCCTCCTTCCTGATACCTCCACAGTGGAGCTGTGGAATGCACAGATCAGTTCCTGGAATCATCTCTGCCAAATCTGAATTCCAGCAGGAGTGGGCATGGGACCTGGAATGCAGACCATCTGCGAGCACACCTGGCAGGGATTCACCTGTGTGACTAGGTGCAAGTTTTTGCAACGTTTTGGCAAGATTGAAAGGACTTACGAGTTGTCCTGCGCTGCTCCAGGCCTGGAGTCCTTGCGGTCTCTCGGGCCAGCAGATCTGGTGGGGCTGGTCCAAGTTGTCCCCTCAGACACTAGTCATTGCCAGGATGGGATGGGATTCTAGTAACAGGCCTCTTGAATATGTCACTGGACATCCTCAAAAGAATGGAAATGCTTAAACCTGGCTTTGGTTTGGACTGGTTCCCACAGTTACGCTGCTTCTCCTGTGAAGACGTGACTTATCATTCTTCTTTTCCTCTTACCCTATAAAAACAAATCATGAAACTGGGCCAAATGATAAAGGAGGCCTGCCTTTTTAGGACAATTATCCTGGCTGTTTTGTACTTCCACCCTCCCTCTATCCTCTGCGGATAGATCTGACCTGTTTCCTGGGATGTCATCAGGCAGATTTGCATCAAGAAGAGAAAGCTCAAGGTCAAACTCCAGGCTCCTCCAGATCATTTCCCCCTCCATCCTGTTAACACGCCCTCCTTTTTTGAGTGTAATTCTATTCTCTTCTTTTCCTTGTCACTATCAACCGCACAAGTCCTGGCACTCCCTCTCAGGACAGTCGGTCCCCAGTCCTTTACTAAATCCCAAATCTTACCATTTCTGTGTTTTCTGTCTACTCATTTGCTTAATCCATTGACCACTTGGTGTTCATAGAGATTAAATCAATAGTGACGTTATCAACCACCCCCTGTTAGCAACTTACTCCCATATCCCAGATGTTCACATAATCCAAATGGTTATGTTCAAAAGTAAATAATTCAGAAAACATATTCACTCACCACAAATTCCTGATCTTTAATATTTTTATTCAAACAGTCATACAGTAGATAGCTGTCCCTCAATATCAGTAGTAATGCCAGATCAACGATTCTCACCTTAATTTTCTCCTACACCTATCAATCCTAGATTCCATGGACTATGATCACAATAATTTCCTTGGAAAAATAAAAAATTCCTTACCACTCATTTATTTTGCAAACCTTCAAACCCAGAAGATCTCGATTATCTGCCATGCCACAGCTACTGCTGGTCTTATGACAAGCTGAAGAAAAAGCACGAAACATGATCTTTTTGTACCACTGTAAATACAAAGCCATCTGCATCAACAGGAAAGCACCCATAATGCCTGGAAATTTTGTTCTCTTTTTTTGTTTGGCTCAAAAACAAAAAGACAAATCAATTTAAAAAATGGTCAAGGCACCAGAGTAAAATTTTTCCAGTGAAGACATACAGGTGGCCAACAGGTGTATGAAACGGTGTTCAGCATCACAAATCAGGGAATGCAAATGAAAACCACAATGAACTATCATTTCACACCTGTTATGATGGCGATTATCAAAATAACTAAAGATGACAAATGTTGGTGAGGATGTGGAGAAAAGGAAACCTCGTCGGAATGTAAACTAATACAGCCATTATGGAAAACAGTATGGAATTTCCTCCAAAAATGAAAACTAGCCTATTATCCAGCAATCCCACTTCTGGTATACAGCCACAGGAATTGAAATCAGGGTCTCAAAGAGATACCTGCCCTCTAATGTTCATTGCAGCAAATTCGCAATAGCCAAGATGTGGAAGTAACCTAAACGTCACTGATGGATGAATGGATAAAGAAATAGAATATTCGTCAACATTGAAAAAAGAAGAAATTGCTGCTATTTTTGACAACATGAATGCACCTAGAAGACATTGTGCTAAGTGAAATAAGGCAGACAGAGAAAGGCAAATATTTCCTTATTTGTGGAATCTAGAATAGTCAAACTCACACAAGCAGAGGTTAGAATGGTGGTTGCCAGGGGCTGGGGAGATGGAGAAATGGGGAGCTAATGTTCAAAGATACAAAGATTCAGTTATCAAGATAAATAAGTTCTGGAAATCTAGGATAAGGCATAGTGCCTACAGCTAACAAGACTGTATTGCACGCGCTACATGCATACATATTAGCTACATTTGCTAATAGAGTAGATATTAAGAGTTCTTACCAGAGAATAATAGTAATAAAGGAGGTGAGAGAAAACTTTGGGAGATGATGGGTATGTTTGTAGCCTTGATGGTGGTGACAGTCTCAAGGGTGTATGCTTATGTCCAAATTCATCAAGCTGTATATGGAAAAGTATGACATAATCGTTGATTCTTCTGCACCTTGAAATATGCCATATCCTCATCACAAGAGAAAAAATTTGTAACTCTATATGGGGACAGATGTTAACTGGACTTATTGTGGTCATCATTTCAACATATATACAAACATTGAATCATTATGTCATACCGCTGAAACTAATTTAATGTTGTATGTCAACTTTATCTCAATTAAAAAAACACAACAGACAAAACCATTTGAATACTGTATATGAATTCAGTGAATCCCTGAAACTGCCCCATTCTCATATGGGAATTACAGGAAGCAGAGAGGATGAAGTAAATGGAAGAAAGTTGTATAAAACAGTATTCAAATTAAAATCATTTAAGTTGCTATCAGCTCCTTTTGGCAAAGTTCTGCGAGCACCGATCTACTCTCACATTTTTCCTGGAAAAACATACTTTCACATCCAACCCATAATAGTTTCATCATTTTCTCTAATAAGAAAATTTCAACTTAATAAATAAAAAGAAAAGCATCTCTTATGTATGCATAAAGTTAGTGAACTTTATAGAGAAAAGAGCATATTTGCACAATCCCAATAAAGTAAACAGAAGAACTGAATGATGATCAAGTCTCATTCAAGTTTATCTTTGAAAGCCAGTAAAACCAGGCTATCTTTTCAAGGATGTGTGTAGAGCTGTCAGCCTTGGAAGATAGAAATAGTGGCCTACTCTGGAGCAAAGGGCAGGCTTGCTTACTGTCCAGTATAATAAAAATAACACCCCCCAGGGCAAAGGTTAGCAGACATCCTGCCCGTTATCAAAGATTTGAATTCCTTAGGCTCTGAGATCTTGCAACCCTCTGCATGTCACCTGGCCCACTGTGTATCACCCTGTAGGAAGTGAGATTTAGTGAACCGGTGCAAATGCTGATACTCTGGCCACTGCTATTGTTGTGTCATTAAGTCCTTTGTCTCTGAGGCATGGGACTCCTGACTTTTGCCAGCATCTGTAAGACCATTGTAGGCTAACTAATTGGTTTGCACGTAAGGTAAAACATCAAACCTTTCACAGTTCCCGACAAGCCCTTAAAATAACTAGTAGTCTTAGGAACAGAGAGCTATCCAGAACAATATGCATGGATGGTCTTCATAGAAGACTTCATGCAACCAAAACTTTAATAAGTCTCTCTAATCTCTTTTATTTCTACCCCAAGTAGAAGGAGAGGCACCAAGCTATTACAGGCCTAGGGCTTGTGCAAGCCACCTGGAGACCTAGTGACCAGAAACTTCCCATGGGGAGAAAAGACAGATGGGCATATTTCCAAAATGGACCCATGTGCCTCCCGGTCATCAAAAAGACAGTGCATTATCTTAATTTATGGTGATTTGAGTCATTAAAATCTTGTGATGGGCCAAAGATACACTTCTAAGAGGAGTGAGGCACATGGCAGTTGTAAGCAGATTAACACACTTGGTGAATATCAATCTCTGAACTAACTTTAGTGTTCTAATCAATTAAAAGGTACAACAAATTTAATTAGGTAGATTAAATGATATTTAATGGTATCCCTGATTATTACTCTGCAATAATGAACAAGAGGCTCATGTAAATAACTATAATTGGTCTTACTTTAAAACATGATAGTCAGGACTGTTTGAGATAAGGTGGAGAGAAGGAAGGGGAGAAATACACAAAAGTTAGCTGCTCTGAAGCCACTGTCAAGACCTCTGGATCTGCATGTAACCCAGGAGATCGAGGCAGACGGCTATGCCCCTATATCCTCCTGCACTGTGTTTCTCTGGGATGTCACAGGGCTGAAGCAGCCTCCTAAATCGTGTTTACATATCCATGTGTACAATACCCTTGACCGTGGGGATGAACCACCATTCAATCATCCCTTACACCCCTCTAATTAACAATTAGCTTTCAGAATCATTGTATCATTACATGATAATTTATTCCTCAAACCTGTAGGATGCCGAGCTAAAAGAAAATCAAATATCAATGGCTTCTTTTCTTTGCAAGACCAAGATGTTCTTTCACACTTGGAATCCTGATTAGAGGATAAATCCATCAAATCAATGGAAACAACTTAAGAAATGGACAGAGGGATATTTCATTCGTATATATACATTTTGCATTGTTGCAAAAATAAAGTTACATTTAAAAAAATTAGAACTTTTTGAAATTTCATAGATATTAAAGACTTTGTTCTGCATGTACTCCCTTTGGTTTACCAAATCAAACTCACTCTTTAATGGGCATTTCTAGCATTCAGTGCTAGTAACAACAGTTTTTTTTAATTCTTATTTTTCCCAGGTCAAGGAACAAGGGCAGAGGTCGTAGAGAGGTCAAGTCTAATCTACCTAGGGATGTGGCAGCCTTAACTATGGATGTTCAAGCCAGACATTGCCAGCAGAACCACATCTCTTCATCCATAGGTGAGTTTTTACTAGTAATCACAGAGACTTGAGGATATCAAAGGAAATTCTTCATTAAGATCCAAAGCTATAGATTCTTATCTTGGGTTCATTACTTTGAATTTTTGACCCAAATCGTATATATCGATTGGACCATGTTCAATTCTATGATCTTTAGATGATGCAGCCTACAGCTGAAGAGAAACAGATACAACACCAACATCTTATCCTCTCTGAAGCCCAACTGAGAGCCCCTGGAGTCAGAAGTTTTCAAGACAAGATAAAGTCATCCTTCTTCTGAACAAAGACTGTAGAGGCTATACAAACATTCAACTTTATTTATTTTGTTTTATTTTTGTTTTGTGAGGAAGATCTGCCCTGAGCTAACATATGACAATCCTCCTCTTTTTGCTGAGGAAGACTAGCCGTGGGCTAACATCCATGCCCATCTTCCTCCACTTTATATGGGATGCCGCCACAGCATGGCTTGACAAGCAGTGCGTCGGTGAGTGCCCGGGATCCGAACCTGCAAACCTCGGGCCTCCGCGAACCCCGGGCCGCCGCAGCGGAGCCCGCGCAATTAACCGCTTGCGCCACCGGGCCAGCTCAAACATTCAACTTTAAATTGTTAATCTGACTTGTTAGAATGTGATGCAGCAAGCATAATACCTTCTAAGTTTCATGATTTTTCTCCAGAATACTGAGATGGTTGACCTTGAAGTCAAGATTCCCCATAAATGTCTTTATTCAGAGATAAAATTAATTTCCCTATAAAATAATTCCCATAAAATTGTTACAAATATATCATAGTCTCTGACTAAAAGGGAACAAAGCAAATTGAGCAGTTGAGTAGCAGTGTAATAAATTCCATACAAGGATCTTACTGCAGCATTATGTATAATAGTGAAACTGGAAATAACCCCATCTCTATCAAAGAAGAAATAAACAGATCGTGGTATTCCTGTTCTTTGGAGTAGCTCCAAAACTTCTAAACAGCTAAGTTAGAGTGACGTACACTGATAAGGAGAGACATCTATGATATATGGTTTGGGAAACAGCAAGTTGAAAAACGATGTAGTTATGTAATTTATGTTAAAAAAACTTTATGTGTATTTATAAATTCATTGGAAATGTCCAGAAGAATAAGCTGCAACCTCTTAACAATAGTTCCTTCTGAGTAGGGGAGTGAGTTTGCAGGGAAGGGGATGGAAGGGGAAGGTTTCACTTTACTCTACATAGATCTGTATAATTTGACTTTTTTTACAAAGTATGTAATTCTTTCATAATTAGAAAAATGAGTGATGTGACTGTTTGGTGCAGGGCAACAGTATGATGTTCACCAGTCTCTGTTCTCTATGTTACTGCACAGCATGGGCTGTAGGAGAAAGCCCAGAGGAGCAAGGAAGACAAAGAAGACACGACACCTGCAGAAAGTCAGTGGAGTATTTCTCCATAAGAAACCTTCCAGGCGAGTGACGGTCAGTATCTTCCACTGCTCCAGCTCTCGCAATAAACATAGAATCTGCCCAGGGTAGTCCGGACAACCACGCCCTGCTAGTCCACTCCCCACCCAGGGCCTGTTTGTGCAGGGTGACTGCCAACAATCAGACAATGGACTCAGGATGGGCCGTGTGCCTTTGGGGCGGCTGGCAGAGAGGGACAAAGTGGAACACCTGCTAAGTGCACACACCTGAGAGGCGGAGCTCCAGGTGGAGACTCAAAATGCACCAAGAAACTGTCTCAGTGTCCCCCCTGTAAAATGGGGATCACAGGTCTACTTCACAGAGCTGTTGGGGAAGATACATAGAAGTGCCTGTGACAGCCAGTGTCACATTATTAACAAAGTCGTATCCTACTTCAGAATAATCGATGAAAAGAATAATGTGATGAGACCAAAGACGAGATGCCCAGCTTCGTAAGCAGCCCCAGCAGCATGAGAAAGAAAGGAGCTCCGAGTAAGCAGGGTTCTTCACAGCTCCACTTTAGAGGATGAACATGGGCTACACCAGGATAAGTGGCTGTTGTACAGTGACTCGTGTAGTGAGGGTGGGTCCCTAAAGACACTGTGAAATCCAGTTACACACAGTGGCTCCTAGGAAACAACTACAAAGCAATCAATGCAGCAGTTAGGAATGGGAAGGGGGTGAGCAGAGGAGGGTCAGAGCCACAAAATCTGATGGAAGACACTTCACCACGACGAGCGCCCAGCTCTGTCAACAGCTTCTGTGGTTGCACCAGGAGATCAAATGTCTGAGGCAGCCATTGTGGGGACTGCTGGGAGCACAGTGGTGACTGAAGCCACACTCCAACAGCAGTGCTTTGGAGCACACAGACCCAGAGACTTTCCTCTCCATTAATCCTTGTTTCAAGATAAGGAATATCCTCATGTTACAATGTCGCCTTCCAACACTTGTGGACGAGTGTCATCAGAACCCCCTGAAGAGGTCACAGGCCAGAGTAGGATGGAACACTGGGGGCTGGGGGAGCGGCGTTGCACCTGACAACACGGACTATCACCCGGGCCTGTTGAACAGGAGAGAAGAACCCGAGGATGTGGTCTAATGATAATTCCCCATCTTGCCACATTCAGAGACACTGCAGAGTTTCTCATCCTTTCTTTACAAAAACGTTAAAGAATTCATGTGTCATTAATTCATAAAGAGGCAAATTCTTGACAAAGTGACAGGGTCTAGTTTCCATGATCAGGTTTTCCAGTTGTTTTGATAATATTCCACATTCAGTAATCAGAAATGTAACCTATTGGGATGTGTAATATAAACAAGGACTTGTTTTCATTTAGCTCAATGCCCAGACTTTTAAGGATGACATAAATCAGGAAAACAGCTAATCATCCCTCCATAGGTTTCAATAAGACTTTTAAGTTAATTTACCAATCTCAGGAAAAGAGAATATGACAATTCAAGTTTTTTGTTTCTGCATTCAAGCGTACAGTACAGCCAAGAGAATGAGCAGAAAAAAATTAACAAGAAAGTCTTGCTTGCATTTTATCTTTTGCAAATGAGCAGGATATCTAATGTTCTGTTCTTTTCACTGCTGTAATCAATTTTTAAAGAATACGGTACATCTGACTGTCCCTAGGCATGTTTATCCGGGAACCTTGCCTGAATCCAAAGCAGAGATGTTAAAGCTGACGGGTTTCAAATGTTGCCCAGGTGCTGTCTACCATGAACATCCCTCTCCCAAAGCTGGACCACCAATCTCTTCCTGAGGGATCAGAGTCGCCAGCCCTGTCCCTGAGAGACTGGCCACTCAGGACTGAGCTGAGATTAGGTGATTAATCTAAAGAGCAAAATACTTAAGCTATTCTCATCTTAACGGTGCTGTTTAGGAGGCCTCTGCACTGGAATGGGTTGGTGAAAATGGCCTACTAGATACTTGCCTGGGAATTGATTTGTTCTCCTCTGCTCTTAGCGGATCCTGGGGAAAACAGTGATTAACCTCACAGATGCCTCAACTTCCACATCTGCAAAAAAGGCAAGCAACAGCCAATGTTACCACCCTACAAAGCTCTTAAGTTGTGCTTTCAAGAGGGGCCACAAGGGCGAATGTCTCCCAAAAGCTGATGAAATGATGGCACTTTGGCTGGAGAAGGCAGAGGGCAGCAGGCAAACTGGAAAGTTTCTGGGATGTCAAACCAGCTCCCATAAGCAGTTTAGAGAAGCACCTGGCCCTGGACTAGGTAGGAGGCTGTGGAAAGACCCACAGGCACACAGGGGGGAGGAGGAATCAAGCAAAGGAGGGAGGCGGTGGGGAAGAGGCACGAGTCCAGCTTCAATTTTGGACAAAAGCAGTTGCACGCTGCAGGCCCGCGGCTGCCCATGCAGCTGCCACACCCAGACTCCCTGGTCCCTCTCTTCCCGTCACATCCCTCCGGTACTCAGTCCAGTTGGAGCCGGTGCAGGACCAGAGTCCTGAGTCAATGGCTGTTTGGCCCTCAGGCAAGCCTTCACCGCCCTGCTCCTCCCCCCAGGGCTAGGCACAGCCCCGTGCCCAGAGCAACTTGGGAGTTGTAGTTATGCAGTCCTTCAAGCTCCCAGCCAGGAATGGTTAAGAGACAAAAGCACTCAGCATGCACAGCTAGGGGACCCAACTCCCACCTCTCCCTCCACCCCTGGCCCACGCCCCTATGCTTCTACACCCCACCTTCTACCCCGCCTCTTCTCTGTACGATGCCAACTCTACATGCCTTGCCCACCCCCCAGAGTATTTGCTGTGTGGTTGGGCTGCATCCTTTGAGGCCAGTACTCAGGTAGGAGTGGGGATCACCAGCCTGGCTATTGCTGAGAATGCTTGCAGCCCTGGTGGACGCTCCCTGGCCAGTATTTGAAATGTAAATTCAATATCTAAAATGGAAATACCGGGTGCATGGGATCCTGGAATTTGCCTTTTCAAGGCCATCTGTCCTACCATCCCCTGCATCCATCCAGCCTGCCATGATCTTCCCTCTGGACCCCGTGATCAGGGTCGCTGCAGAGATCCTCCCCTTGGAACCCACCCACCTTAAGGGTCCATACCCATCATAAAAACTCAAAGCCATACCACTTGCCAAATTGAAGCAAAAATGGAACGACCCGGGGGGCCACTCAAGGGTGAGGGCATTACTAGATACTTGGGAGTATTAAAATCCATCTGATGATGTCATGAGTGAACGTGTTCCACTTTAAAACAAAACACTGCTGTTATCCTGAGATATTGAGTTAGGATCTTTTTGCAAACATGCCAGATTTAAAATGTTTATTGATGTATAACATGCGTGTAGAAATATATGCAGAAGTCATCCATGTAAACCTCAAAGAATTATTACAAAGTGAACACACTCGTGTGACCAAGAACTAACACCAGCTTCACTCAGGTCCCAACAATCCCTTTCTCCCTCCTTCCTCCCCAAAGGTAGCTGACATCTTACCAGCGAACACTATATATTGAGTTTGTCTTCTTATACAAGTGTTTTATTACAGAACAATTTAAACAATATACAAAATAAACAAAACAGCATAGTAGGCTTGTCACCCAGCTTCAACAACTACTAATCATCTGGCATTTTTGTTTCTTCCACACTCCATCCCATTCCCACCTCACTTTATTATTCTTTTAGTCCTTTGTGTGTGTGGGGGTGTAAGAAGTACGCACACTGAAAGGCACAAATCTCTACCTTACATTTTTGGCAAATAAACATACCCATATAACCTTCACCCCTTTAAGACTAGGATATTTCCATCACCCCCAGAAAACCCCTTCCTCTTCCTTCCTAGGCAATTTTTTCCTTCCCCCGAGGCAACCACTGTTCTGGTTTTTTCAGCATAGGTTCATCTTGGCTGAAATCATCCCACTTGTATTGTTTTCTGTCCAGCTTGCTTCCCTCAGCATGAGGTTGATGAGTCTCTCCCAACATGTGTGTGTCAGCGTTTGCTCCTCGGCACAGCTGAGGGCGTTCTGCTCTGAGGATGCCCCGCAGTGGGCTCTTCTTCCTCCTGGGGACGTGCAGGTCATCTCCTGCAAACATTTTTGTACAAACCATTTTTGTATGCTGTTTAATTCCTTTATTAGCATTTAAGTGACACACCTTTGCATTTTTGGTGGTTGGTCCACATTATAATATGCATCTTTAACATATCACAGCCTACCTAGACTTAATAGTGCACCAGTTTAATCAACGTAAAATATGGAAGACTTGCTATAGAACAGTTCCATTTACCTCTGTCTGTCCTTTGTGCTATTGTTGTCATAAATTTTACATCATCCCATGTTATAAATCCCACAATACAGTGTTATAATTTTTGCTTTCAATAGTCATAGGTCTTTTAAAGTAATTAACAGAAAAACATTATGTAGTTTGAGGCAGATGATTTGAGGCTCTGCAAATTTTTTTTTTTTTTAAGTTTCACCCACAGTTTTTGCATTCATCAGTCAGCCTAACCCACAATAATTATTACTGTGGTGTTCTAGTGGCGATTTTCTATTTCATGCTATCCAGCCACATTTATTATTTGGAATTCTGTGAGGAAGATTCCCTCCCTCCTTCTCCTGTCCTTCTTCCTTTCTTTCTCTTATTCTTTTTTATTCCTGTTTCTTTCTTCCTTTCTTATTTAATCTATTTTATGTCAGTATAGACTCATGGATATTTATTTTATTCTCTGTGTAATAATCCAATGCTACCATTATTTATTATGTTGCTCACAGTTTTCCAGCTTGAGCCATTGAGAAATCTTTCAGATTGATTCCTTTTGACACATCTCATCATTTGCTGTGTTTTATTTAAAGCACTTTTCTACTTTCTGGCACTACAAGATGGTCCAGGTTCATATTGTATTTCCCATCTCCAGCCCTAGAATTAGCCATTTCTCCAAGGAAACCTGGTTCTTTTTATTGGAGAATGATATTTAGAAACCAAGATCTGGGAGCTAAGTGTGCTCATTGATACTAGGGTGTCACTGCTTCTGGACCCTCTCAGCAGAGCCTGGAAATGTATGTATGAATATAAACTCAGGTATACACATCTATCTATCAATCTACCAACATATCAATCTATCCATCTATCTGGATAGATATATTAGAAGAGACACGGTTTCATACTGATACTTCCAACTCCTATCCAACACCACAGAGTTTATTCTAGCATTCTCCTTTTGTTTATTTTTAACTTCTTTCACCAACAGTGAGAAACTTAACTCCAGTTAGCTACAATATATTTACTAATGTGTCAACCAGTTTCAGAATTGCTAATCCATACCCTTATGAAAAACAAATTTACCACCTAGAGTACAGTGTTTGTGTACAGTACTTTAGTTTTACAGTATCCCATCAAAACACTGTCTTCCCAAGTAACTTAGGTCAGGACCTTTCATCCCCACCCATTATGTGTGGCTATGTCACATGCTTGTAATACAGTGAGATTCATTTGTCACTGCATTTCATCTGAGTTCCCCAGCATCCTGATTTTTAAAATTTGCAGAGTAAAATTCACTCTTTGTAGTGTACAGTTCTGTGGGTTTTGACAACTTTATGGTCATATATCCACCTCCACAGTAGCATACAGAGCTGTTTTTCTCACCCCTCAAAATTCTCTCATACAGTCCTTGTGTAGTCAACCCCTTCCCCCATTCCATCCCTTGGCAACCACTGATCATTTTTCATGTCTGTAATGCTGACTATTCTAGAAAGTCATACAAATGAAATCATATACTGTACAGCCTTTTGAATTGTGCTTCCTTCACTTAGAGAAATGCAGCCAAGATTCATCCATGTTGTTGTGTGAATCAAGAGTTTATCCTTTTTATTGCCAAGTAGTATTCTAATGTCCCAATTCACCACAGTTTCTTTCTCCATTCACCTGATGAAGGACATTTAATTTATTTCCAGCTTGTGGCAATTATGAATAACATGGTTATGAAGATTCACCCAAAGATTCTTGTTTAAACATTAGTTTCAATTTGCTTGAGTAAATCCCTAGGAGTGGGATATCTGAGTCATATAATAAGTGTATGTTTAACTTTATAAGAACCTGCTAAACCGTTATCCGAATGCAACTATCATGTTGCATTCCCAGTTCTAGTTGCTCCTTGTCCTCACCAGCACTTGATATTTGCAATTTTATTTTTTATTTCAGCCACCTAATAGGTGTGCAGAATACTATTGTGGCTTCTGCCTCCTTTTTGAAAGTGAGATCTGCTAAATATAGAATCCTGTGTTGACTTTTGGGTTTTCTTTCTACACTTGAAAGATGTAATTTTGTTGTTGATTTGTCTCTTTTGTTTTTGATAATATATCATCCATCATTGACATTATTTCTCCCTGTATGTATTGTCTTCCCCTTTATATATGTATTTTCCTGACTGCTTTCAAGATTTTCTTTTTATCTTTGGATTTTAGCAGCTTGACTATCATGTGCCCAGGTCTGGTTTTATTTTGTATTTTATTTTCTGGGTTTGCTGACTTCCCTGGATCTAAAATTTTAGATTTTCTACCAAATTTTGGAAGTTGTATGCTATTACTTATTGATTTGCCTTTCTACCTCATTTAATTTTTTCTGTCTCTCCCCTCATTGCTGGGAACTCAATCATCTCACAAGTAAGGCTCTCTTCATTTTTCTTCAAAATTTTTACATTCTTTGGTTCAGACTGGATAATTTCTATTGCTCTATCTTCATGTTTCTTCTACTGTTCCTTTTTATTTTTAATTAAATTAATTATTTATTTTTCACCCCAAAGCCCCAATAGATAGTTCCATGTCATAGCTGCACATCCTTCTAGTTCCTGTATGTGGGATGCAGCCTCAGCATGGCAAGAGAAGCGGTGCATCAGTGTGCGTCCGGGATCCGAACCCCGGGCCACCAGCAGTGGAGCACACATACTTGACCGCTAAGCCTCGGGGCCGGCCCTCTTTTACTGTTTCTAATGTACATGTAAACTCAAAAGCATTTTTTTAATCTTCCTTTTTGGTTCTTTTTTGTAATTTCCATTTCTCTGCTGAGTTTCCAGATATGTTCATTCATTATGAGAATATTTTTCATGCCACCTTGATCATCTTTATAATAGCTGCTTTCTTATCCTTGTCAGATAATTGCAACACCTTGGGGAGAGTTTCTACTCCCTGCTTTTGGTCATATATGGATTACATTTTCCCATCTCTTCAAATCTCATGACTTTTTAAACTGTGTACTGGAAACCATGAATGATAGTTATAGAGACTCTGGATTCTATTGTATTCCTTTGAAGAGTGTTGTTATTTTTCTAGCAGGGAGTTAACTTGGCTGGACTGAAACTCCAATCTTCTCTCCTTTACAGTGGGCATAGCTGAAATCCTCATTCACTTCTCTCATCTTCCAACTGCTGTTTTTACACTAGGCCTTCTGGGGCCTACCCTGCATGGGTGTTGTTCAAAGATCTGCCAATTTGGTGTGTGTGTGGGGGGGAGACTTACATACATATTTTGAGATTTTCCTCTTTGTGTCTCCCTCCCTTCCAGAATTTCTCCCTTAACTTTCCAGCTACTTTGTTAGCCCCAAAATACATCCTCTAACATTACAAGTAAGACTGTAGTTTTTCCCGTCTGTGCCATGTACAGATTTTAGAATGCTTTGAGGCAAAAGACTCAAGCTTGCAAATATCTCCTGGTGCAATTCCCATCATTTAAGGGAAGACTCTCTCTCAGTTCTGCTTGCTTTCGGAAGATATTTATGCATACACACATATACACATTTATTATATGTGTATTACATATAAATACATGATTCTATATATAGACATATAATATTTTGTGCAGATTTTATCATTGTTATCTGTGAGAGTGTTAGTTCAACAAGCCACTCCACCATTACTGGAAGCCAGACCTCGGTTTTGTTTCTTTTTTGGATTTTATATAAATGGAATTAAAAAATATATAGCCTTTTGAATATAATTTCTTTTATGCAGCATTTTGGTTGTGATATTCATCCATGCTATTGCATGTAGCTAGTGTTTGTTCATTTGTTGAAAATAATTAATTTTTTTAAATGGTCATAAAATATGCATAACCTAAAATTGACCATTTTAACCATTTTTAAGTGTACAGTTCAGTGACATGCAGTACATTCACATTATTGTGTAGCCATAACCTCCAACCATGCACAGAACCATTTTCACCTTGCACTGAAATTCTGTGCTCATTAAGCAACAACTCCCTGTTGTCCCTCCCTCTTGCTCTTGGGAAACACCATTCTCCTTTCTATTCCTATGAATTTGAGTACTCTAAGTACCATATATGAGTGGAATCATACAGTATTTTTCCTTTTGTGGCTGGCTTTATTTCACTTAGCATTAAAGTCCTCAAGGTTCGTCCTTGTCATAGCATGTGTCAGAATTTTTTCCTTTCTAAGGGTGAATGGTATTCCACAGTCTGTATACACCACTTTTTTTTTGTCACTTCATCTGTTGATGGACACCAGGTTTGCTTCCAGCTTCTGGCTATTTTGAATAATCCTGTTAAGAACACAAGTGTACATTTATGTCTTTATACCTCTGCATTCAATCATTTTGGGTGTATGCCCATAAATGGTGTTCTGAGATTCATTTTTTCACACGTGGGGGGTTCCCCACACCTCCAACAAGCAATTCTTGGAATACCAGCTAGTCGTCAGATAATTCAACTCAATTTGATGCTGTCAACCCAGAGATACATCAGATTCCACAGGTTGAGGGCCTTCTCTTTGGGTCACTAATGTGATTTCTTAAATGAGATATGTTTTGTTCTTTGTGAAATAAATACACCTAAATGAATTTTTCTTAAGGTCCTTATTTTAAGTATGGCCAAAACTATGGCTAGGATTGAAAGTTTTACGTTTAGAGCAACACTGTTTTCTTGATTTGTTTGGCCTGTAGTCTGATAGAGCAATGTTACTTCTTATTTGCTAAGCTGTATAGAATTTAGATTATGACTGCTAAGTTTCCCCTTTAGCATTTTCAGCTGTCCCAGTAAGACATATGGAAACGACACAGATTCTAGAACGCTTGACTCTACTCTCTGCCAGTGAACTTATACCATAGGCAGAAGTATTAACATCCAATATGAACCAGCTATTGAATTCAGGGGTTCTGTGGAGAATGCTTCAAACAGTCAATAAACTATGGATGGTTCTTAATACTGTGATGCCTAGAAGGTAATTTCAGTGTATTGTTACACGTAATAGATAAGTGTATAGCAGTGATTATATACAATAACCTAAACTTAATGGTTAAAAAAAATTGTTGAGTGTTTAACAATATAAATCCCCTCTGAAGACTACTAATTAAAGAGTCATTATAACTTCCAGAGAAAGCATAAATTTGATCTTAAGAAACAGAGAGAAACTATCAAGTATTTTCAACTTGAGAAACTTCTTTAAAAGTGAGTTCTCCTCTATAGGCATCTGTCATTTGTGGCTAATTGTGATTTAGATCACTGTTGTGTCTTGCATCATTGTGGTGGCTCCAAATTTTGCTGCACATTAAAATCACCTGGACAGCTGTTAAAACTCTTGATCCCCAATTGGAACCCATGTCAATTAAATCAGAATGTCTGCGGTTGGGAGTCAGGCGTTAGTATTTTTTTTTTAAGATTTCCCAGTTGATTCCATTATGCAACAATGTTTAGAGAACACTTCATTAATTATTTCTTCTTTAGTCAAATGGGTCTCTGCTGGTCCATAGATTGTATCAGAAACACCTGGTCAGCTCTGAAAAACAGGATACTGGGCTGGCCTTCCCTGAGATATCAGATGCTTAATGTTCAATCAAGTAAGTTCGATGTGAAAAATAAAAGCATACACTTAAAAAATACTGTAAGAATTTTCATATTTTTAAACAAGGCAGTTTTGTAGTCTTCTAAGATTAAATACAGCGGTCCTGTGTTCTTTTGTTTTGTTTTATTTTAAACTGAGGCTTTGGAATATTTTATGTGAGTAGGAAACCTCTAGGAGTTCAAAATGTTGAAATAAATGGTTTCTAACTAAATGCAGCGCACATTCTTGGATCAGTTTTCAAAGGCTGGTCAAAACCTGCTGTGTTTAAATAACAGCATGCTGTTTTTCATCACATTCGTTGATGATGTAAACAAAATGTGTAACTATATTAGTAAATGTTAATATTCATGTATTTTAAGTTAAGGTTACAAAATTTGTCACAATGTGATTTTTTTTATTCAAGTGAAAACAGATGTGTGCAGCTATTTTGAATATTGGTTTATAAACATTCATATTCTTTATCAAATGAACTTGTAGTTTTTTGTGTTTTCTTTCAGTAACGTTCACTTGAAAGGAACAGTTCAAGGGACTGGAATCCAGGATTGTCTGGCTCCAGAGCCTACGTGTATCCATTTCTGTTAACGCCACACACGTCAAATGGCCATACAAGGCTAGAGTCGGTTGAGAGCCTTAGGAATTGAGCGGAGGAAAATAGAAAATCGTAGTAGTTTCCCTGGAGCAGTTACTTAAAGGATTTGATATTTAAAAAAATTGTAAAAGCAGAATAAAAATTTGAAGATATTTTTAAGTATAGATAAATTGTCCTTCATTCCACTGTTTTAACAGTAAGTTACATTTTTTATACTTTCCCTCCATCTTTGCTTATGCATATATATTTTCACATAATGGAATTCATAATACCCTGTAGGGAGTCTGCTTTCTTTCATTTAACTTTATATGAAATTTTTTTTGCAAGTTGTTTACTTTTGATAATTATTTTATTGGCTTCCTAATGATCAAACTGATGTATCATAACCGTATAGGGTGCTATTACTAGACCGGGAGGTTGATGACTTTTTTCAGGATTACAATAGGCAATGTTATCAATTTAGATATTTTTACTTTTTCTTTCTTTTGGATTACTCTTTTAGGATAAATTTTTGAGCCTGAGATTACTAAATTAAAAGGTAGAATTTATTTTTAGCGCTGTACATTTTGCAATTGGGGAAGATGCAGTAAAACTGAAAGGGAAGCAAACAAATCCACTCTCCTCCCGCTGCTCCGCCTGCATAAAACATCTCCCCAAACTAGTTGCTCAAACTTGAGAAACTGTCTCACGTTTTACTTTTTTGAGACACTAGTATCGGAGCCAAGCTTAGGCTATTCAGAAATTGACAAAATCACACTTTGGAGAGATCACGATTAACTCCCTACCTTTGAGGAAACTGAAGTGTACTTCGTGGCAAAGAATAACAACCCGGTTTTAGGAGGGACAGAAGGCGGGTGAGCCTTGAAGGAGCAGAAGTGACCGGGGCGGGAGCGCTCTAGGGCGTTGATCTGGTTGAACTCGCTATCCGGGGAAGCCTGGAACATCCTGAGGGTCTGCGGCCACTCATCAACCAGCCTTCTCGCCTGGCCGGGCTCAGGCGTTTGGCAGTTCCCGCCTCCGTCTGTGCGACACCCGGGCCACCGTGAAGTTCGGAAACGTGAGCTGAGCGGCACTGACGGGCGCTCTGGGAAGAACTCGGCAAGGCTTTCCTTTCGCTTGGTCTACAGACCTGAAGAATGAGACTGCGAGTTTCCAAGGAAACGGATGCACGGGTTAAGTCACCAGTTTCAAAATCTCAAAACGGAGAAGAATTTCCTTTAAACCCTGCGCTGTGTTCCCATCCTTCGCTCTTCAAGCGTTCGCCTCCGGGCCACGAAATACTTTGCGTTGGTTTTTATTTCGGAGGCTTCCCTCGGGGGCCAGGGTTCTCGCCCCCTAACCTCACGCCAGGATTGGTTGCTTGGTTTCTGCTCTGGCGGGTGATTGGGTGCTGGGAGTCGAGGGGGCGGGAGGCGGGTATTCGTCCGGGAGAGCGCTGTCGCGAGGCCTGGAGAGAGCGGAGGAGGGAGCGGGTGAGGTGCCGGAGTCCGCGCTCGGCCAGGGAGTGGCAGCCCGGTGAGGAGGCGAGAGGTTTGGGGCCTCTCCTCTCTGCCAGGCTCCACAGTGTGTACTCGTAGATACCATTTCCTTTTCTCCCGGGACTCGGAGCCCAGGCAGCGCTGCCTCGGTTTTCCTCAGAACAGGCCAGCCTGTCTCTCCTGGGGTGGTGTGCAGCCTGCCCGAAGAGAGCATTCTGCTCTCGCCTGGCCGCATGCGGGCCTTCGGGGTGACCACGTCCCTGGGCCTCCGGGTTCTGAACGTGCGGAGGCCGGAGGGAGCCTGTCCTAACCCCCAGGGAGAGGCCCCGGGCCCCCTCTGACCCCCGCTGACTCGTGGCGGCGGGGACTAAGGCGGGAGGCGGATCGGGGGCTCGTGCTTTATCCCCTGGGGGATTGCGGCAACTGTGGGCGGGATGGATTTCTAGGCTGTATCTGAGGAACTAGCCGGCGTTGCGTTATTGGCTGGGGTGAAGGGGTTAGAGTCCACCAAATCTCTACACAAGAGTTGCACAGATGGAATCACAGAATAGTAGAACTGGGAAATACCTCAGAATAGTGGTTCTTAGCTTGTTTTGGAACACATAGGCTAGGGGTCAGGGTATAATTGGCTTCATAAGCTGTTGAATTACTCTTTTAACCATCCCTCCATTCCCAGGTCGAATTTGCCATTTTTTTTCACTATTGCAAGGAAGTCCTCAGTTGATAACAGTGCATATCAGTCTCCCCTCTGTTTTCAGTTATTTTATTAGGATATAGTTCTGGGAATGAGAAATCCACGGACTTTCTCTTCAGAGAAACGCAGTCATGTACCAAGACTTCTGCACGCAATAGCAAGAGAGCACAGTCTCTGACTTACGTCTCTGGATCCTAGATTAAGCATAGGTGGTTTAGAAGAGGTGGAGATTAAAGTAGATCACCTCCTCTGTGTCAAATACTGGAGTTTAGGCAAGTTCTATCCATTACCTTATTTAATTCTTAACTCAATGCCTGGCTAATTTTCATCAAAACTCTATCGGGTAGATAATCTTATCTCCATTGCACAGATGAAGAAACAGACTGAGGTTCAGTGATTCACACAGTGGGACTCACACTTAGGCTTGCTTTACTCCAAAGCCCATCTTCTTTTCATTATACCCTTCTCACCTTTAAATCAGAATTATCAAACACCTACTGTGTGCCAAGGCATATTATCCCTTACAACAGTTTTTCAATTAGGGATTATTACAGATGAGGATCTTAGTCTAGAGAAGTGAAGACATGATCAAGGAAACACATCTGAGTTGTGGGAACCTGATCTAGAACTCGTACTTCTACCTCCTGGTCCACAGCTTTGGCAGAGTAGGGATACAAATCCGGATTTGTCAGATTCCGAGACATGTTCTCAACCACTGTGATGGTTAAGACTAGGAAATTCTTTTACTTGCATTTGTTTTGTTGATACATTTAGGAATCCCCTTTTTATTTCTAGACTTCTGTCCTAGTCTAGTTGGGTATCTGGTTTTCTTTGAATGGCATTGTTTCAGTCTTGATTTTCGTTTCTGATGCAGTTAGCAATCTAAGTAAACAGGAAAGCATGACTCTTCAATATGGTCTGAATGTACAGTTGGTGGGGTGAAGATGAACTTTCCTTGTAAAGCTTGTCCATCATAGCTTGCTATAATGAATTCTGCAAGTATTTTTCAGCAGTTAAGTCTTCATTAAGATAAAGATGCTGATTATTCATAACGTATACTGAATCTGTGACTACATTCATTTTCTCAGATAGTAAATGGATTGAAAATATTTGCTGGGTTCATGGAAGAACATGTAACTTTTCGAAAAATAATCCTGATTGCTATAAACTGTATATGGTTTGTAGGCAAAGGAGAATATTCTGAAAACTATTCTCAGCTCATTTGGCACTTCTATTTACAGAATTACTACCTTCTACAAAGTATTTACTGTCTTTTACACAGAATACTATATTTCTCACCATATTTTTTGAGATGTTTCAATCATTTAGAAAATTAATAGACCAATGAGTAAGCCAACTTTCCAGAGTTGTTCAATCTTAATATTTTGCCATATTTACTTTATACCTTGTTTGCAAGTAACATTACTAGTATGCTGAATTTATTCTTTTTCTTTCCTAGACGTGTTGTTATACTTTTGTTACATACGTATGTATCCGTAAACAATATAGAGCATTACTTTACCTGTTTTTAAACTTTGTACAATGATATGATACTGTACCTATATTTGTTCAGAAGTGTTTTTAGTTGCTTAACATTATTTTTAAGAAGTAGCCTTATTGATTGTTAATCTATTTTAATTGCTATGTAGTATTCCATTGTATGAATATACCAGAATTTTTTTATCCACTTTCCTTTTGACAGACATTTAAGTTGTTTACATTCTTTTGCAATTCTAAACAATGCTGCTATGAACTTTCTTATGCATGTTTCCTTATGTTCCTGTGGGACAGGTTTTGGATATATACATAGGACTGGACTTCCCGGTGTTGGGTAACTTCAACTTTGCTAGTAATTGTTAATTTCTGTCCAAAGTGGTTGTAGCGATTTATACTCCCCCTAACAGTATCCTCCATAAAGTTTTCATCCAAGATATTAGTGTACTCTTGTTTTACAGAAATGACGGTGTTTGCATCATTAAGGCACAAATTGCTTTGTTCATTTCTTTTATGCCTATATGCTTTTAAGTCCAACATAATTTTAGGGAGAAAGATAAAGGCATAAGGTCTAGATTGAACTTAATACTAATTCTCCCTTCTGCTATTGCTATGTTCCCTCAAGTACAACCTTACTTCTTGTTGTGTTTGTACTTGTGATGGAGACAGACCCTAATGAAGTAAATTGTTTACTGATTTTTTTTATTGTTTTTGTGTCAATAGATTGTCCAAGTATTAAAAAGTAAGCAGCATTGTTTGTTGGAGAGCCCTAGAGAAAGTGGGAAAAGCTTAGTCTTACTTTGTGCTGCTTTAGCGTGGCAACAGTCTCTTCTTCGTGGTGAGTATTTGGTTGATATATTCAGCTTGATTATTGGGACTTGAAAAAAATATAATAAAGTGCTTTTTATCCAGAATGATTCATTTAAAGAAATAGCAGTAACTAAGAATATACTTTTGGTCTTTCTTTTAATCCTCTCTGCTTGATATTTTAATAAGTCTCAATATAAACGAATACTCAAGAGGTTGTGCCTTTATTACATTATTAATCTTTCACTATTATCTTTTTGTAAGTTATGCAAATTGATGATAATTTCTCTATAAATGTCTCTGACATCATAAGTCTTTCTCTCCTGTCCTAATTTGATGCTACAGATAGGGTGACCAACTTGTCTAGATTTGCCAGGTACTTTCTCAGGTTTAGCACTGAAAATCTTACAGCCTGGGAAACCTCCTAATCCTGGGCAAATTCGAGTGGTTGCTCATCGAATTTGCTCACTGTAGCTGCAAAGGATGATTAATGTTTTTTGAATTAGAAATATTATAAATAGAGGTTCTTTCACTTTTAGGGAAGCCAGCGGATGAAAGCTTAAGCAAAAAAGCTGAAGTACCATTGTCACGTCGTTGTACGTGACATTCAAAGAATTTTACAAACAATGGCGAGGACCGAAAAACTTCACCTCATTTCAACAGTCCAAGTACACCACCTTCTGAAAGAAATGGCACTTCATCAACTTGTCAAGGTAGGTTATAGTTTTGCCTGGGTCTGTTGGTATGTGTAACAGGAACCTTCATTACTGTTGTTATGAGACCTAATTTGATAAATTTGATGAGCATAATTGATTAGGTACCTCCATCTAATTTCTCTGAAATTAATTTTAGGTAACACAAGAGTGGTCAGAAATCCTTGGACTACTTTATTCTTGGTTTGGCTTTTAATTGATTTGGACATTTTGCTAGCTTAAATCATTTTTTGAAGCAGGCAAGACAAAATAAATGATATTCAGAAATTGATGTTATTTGTAGGCAGGATTGTTAATTATAGGTTAGAATTTTAGAAAACATTGATTTGTATTGTAAGACAAAATCTAGTTAGCCTCATTCATTCTTGATAAGTCTGCATGAACTTCTGAAGCCAGTATCCTGCATGAGGATGAGATATGTTTTAGGTATGATCCTTGACTAGTTCTAATTAGGTTTATTTAAGAGAAATATATTAAGAATAACATAAGACTATTCATTTTTAAAAAATATTTCTCTGGCTTTGACTATATGGAAAAGATTGATCGTTATTTGCCTAAGCCAGAAACCTAGGAGACATCGTGTACACGTTGCTCTACCTTATTTCTCCGTGCAAATCTCTATCTCCATTGACAACTCCCTGGTCCAAACTACCATCTCTTGTTTAGAGCATGCAATAACTTCTTTTCCTGCTTTCACTCATGCCATTCTTTAACTAATCACTGGCAGGGAGAAAAGAGGTGGCCATGACTGACTTAAGTCTCAACAGTATCCACTTCCTAAAATCAAGAATGGAGTCATCTTTCTCTAAAGCACATGACTATGTGTGGAGGAGGGTGGCTGCTGGAACCCAACTGTGATTCTGTTAGGAGTGAGGAAGAGGAGATGGAATAGTTACTAGAGAGGTGACCAATAGTGTTGTCTACACTCTTTTGACCCTTAGCCCTTTTGACTTTCTTTCCATTCCTTCAAAGGGTCATGCTTTCTTCTGCCTCAGAGCCTTTGCTTGTGTTAGTGTCTCTTCGGAGGAAAGTTACATCTTCAACTTGTTATCTTCCTCTTCCATTAGGTGTTGCTTAAATGTCGCTTCTTTGAGGGAGCCATACTGACCTTTCCGTTAGATCAGATTTGGTTTCCCTGTTATTTTGTGTCATCTCACTGTGCTTGTCTCCTTGACAGCACTTGTCTGTGAAGTTTTTATTATCCATGTGTCTGTGTGCATCTTTTATTAATCTCTGCTTCCCCTAGCAGACTGTGTTCTCCATGAGGTCAGGAACCATGTCAGTTTGCTCACCATTGGAACCCTGGAACCTAGCAGAGTGCTTGGCATATAGTAGGTGCTAGAAAAATATTTGTTGTGTGAATGAATGGAGTTGATTTTGAGCTAATTATAGGATGTCTGGTTCACAATATTTATATACAACCTGTATTATTTTTAGAAAAGCTTTATTGAAATATACTTGAGAAAACAAACTGCATTTATTTAAATGGTATGCTTTGATAAGTTATGACCTCCACCATAAGGTGTACCTCTATGAAACTTTCAGTCAGTGTCAAGATAGTGAACATATCCATTACCTTCAAAAGTTTTCTCATGCACCTTTGTTATCCCTCCTTCCCACCCCTCTGTGACTTACTCTCCCCAAAGAACCACTGATTTGTTTTCTATCACTAGAGATTAGTTTGCATTTTCGAGAGTTTATATAAATGGAATCAGACAATTTGTACACTGATTTTGTCTAGCTTCTGTCACTTAACATAATTCTTTTGAAATTCACCCATGTTGTGTGTATCAACAGTTTGTTCCTTTGTGTTGCTGAGTAATGTTCTGTTCTGTGGATATACTACAAATTGTTTATCCAGTCACGTGTTGATATATATGTGAGTTGTTTCTAGTTTTGGGCTATTGCAAATAAAGCTGCTATGAACATTTGTATGTAAGTCTTTGTTATGGACATGTGCTTTCCTTTTTATGGGCAAATACCTAAGAGTGGAGTGAGTGGATCACTTATGTTGAACTCTTTAAGAAATTTCCAAACTGTTTCCCAAAAGGTTTATTCATTACACCATTTTACATTCCCACCAGCAATGTCCAAGAGTTCCCATTTCTCTACATCTTTGCTTACACTTGGTATGGTCAGTCTTGTCAGCCATTCTAATAGGCATGTAGTGTTGTATCTCATTGTGGTTTTAATCAGCATTTCTCTGATAACTTATGATGTTGAGCATCTTTTTGTGTGCTTATTAGCCATCTGTGTATCTTCTCTGATAAAATGTCTGTTCGAATCTTTTGCCTGTTTTTTTTTTCTTATTGTTAAGTTTTGAGAGTTCTTTATATATTTTGAATACAAGTGTTTTTCTATCAAATATAGTTTTAGGTTTTACCATTAAGTCTAAAATCCATTTCGAGTTATTTTTGGTATATGGTGTGAGGTATGGATCCAAGTTCATTTATTTTGCCTATGGATAGCTCATTGTTCAGCACCATTTATTGAAACGGCTACCCTTTATCCACTGCATTGCCTTTGTGCCTTGGTAAAAAATCAGTTGTCAATATATACAAAACTTGCATTTTAACATCATTGTGAGTTAGAGCTAGAATAGGGTTTAGAATAGTCTCTTGAAGCATCAGATGCGGTAAATCAGGGTTGTATTCTTTACATTTTTAAGCAAATTCTTTAATAAGATATAAGCTAAATACAGAAAAGTATACAAATCCTAAGTGTATAGCTTGATGAATTTTCACAAAGTAAACACACTCGTGTATCTACCACCTAGATAAAAATAGGACATTCCCAACACCCTACAGCCCCTTCTCATGCTTCTTTCTAGTCACTATCCTTTCTCTGCGCAGGTATTTGCTCTCCTCCCTTCTGTCACCATTGATGAGTTTTGCCTCTTTATAGAAATGGAGTGATATCTGTACTCTTGAGTCTGCGTACTTTTGCTTAACATTGTATTTTGGGGATTCATTTGTGTTGTTGCATATAGTAGTAGTTCTTCTTGTGGTATATTATTTCCTTCTATGAACATATCACAGTTTATTAATCCATTCTGCAGTTATTAGACATTTGGATGGTTTCTCCTTTGGGCTTTTAATGCTTTTATGAACATTCTTGTTCATTTTTTTGCAAATAGGTAAGTATTTTCTGTTGGATATATCCCTAGGAATGGCATTGCTGGTCATAGTGTATGGATATGTTCAGCTATAGTAGAGACTGCCAACATTTTCCAAAGTGGTTGAACCAGTTTATGCAACCCCTTCACTACATCCAGTTGTATATGGGTATTATGTTGTTCAGCATTCTTGTTAACACTTGATATGTCCAGTCTTCTAAAATTTTAGCCATTCTGGTGCATGGATGGTGTTCTCGTGAGTTTGAATTGATATTTCTCTGGTGACTAATGAGGTTGAGAATCTTTATATATGTTTATTGGTCATTTGAATATTCCTTGTAGTGAATTGTCTATTCAGATTGTTCATATTTCTATTGAGTTGTTTATTACTGATTTCTATGAGTTTTTTTTTTTTAATATCTTCTGGCTATGTCTTGTTTCTTTATAACTTTGTATTTTAAAGACTTAACCCCTCCAATAAGCTTCCTGCCAACGTCACTGCTATAGAGAACAGGAAGATAAGCCTTTTGGTCAATGCAAATAATATGATTTTTTTTTAATGAATTGGGGTAAATCTCATTGGCATATGGCAGTTCAGTTTTTCTAAAATTAAATTATTGTTTTTGGTAGACATTCCCTGGCCTTTAATGGGCACATGCAAATTTGCCCCTTGATTTATTTGGGACAGGGTTTCTCAAAAGTGGCACTATTAAAATTTGAATGGGATAATTCTTTGTTGTGGCAGCTGTCCTGTGCACTGTGGGGTGCTTAGCAGCATCTCCCAGGCCTCAACCCACTAGAGGCCAGTAGTACCTACCCCCCACTTTGTGACAACCAAAAATGTTTCCAGACGTTGCTGAATGTCCCTGGGGTGGGAGGTGGGGGTGTTAAAATTGCCCTGGTCGAGAACCACTGATCTAGATTTGTTTTGTGGGTATTTTACCAGTTTGCCAGGAAATTAGGGAGCTCAAAATTACGTGTGTTTTCTAAAATACATATGGAAATACAAAGGACTAAGAATAGTCAAGATATTTTTTAAGCAGCAGGTCAAGGTGAGAAGACTTGTTCTATGAGATATCCTGATTTATTATATATAAAGCTATAATAACTAAAGCACTTTGGTATTAGCACAGTATTAGACCAGTGGAAAACAGTAGAGAACCCAAATCCAGTTCCGTGTGTATCCAGAAACTTGATTTCTTTTAATAGTAGTGCTCTTACAGAGCAGAGGGCAAAGAAGGGGCGTTTCTATAAGTGGTCCTGGGACTATTAGATATCAGTATGGAAAAAATTCAAATTGGTATCCTACTTTACTCCGTACACAAAAATCCATTCCAGGTAGATTAAAGACCTAAGCATGAAAGGCAAAACTACTAAGATGTTAGAATATAGTGGTTTTCAAACGATGTTCTTAAGAGTCTTAGAAAAAACATGGCTTGTAGTGGGAAGGGGACAGTGGATCAGGGAAGTTCTAGGTCTTGAGTGCTCTTTTGGAAATTTTAAACGCTATTTCTTAAAAAACTGTAGTCCTCCTCAGAAAAGGCTTGAAAACCTGTGCTGTGTGGCATAGAATGCCTTCTGTGTTTTTGCAGACTCAAACCTTATTTTTTTTTTGAAAATAGTATTGGACTTGCTTATAGTGCTTTCTCCCCTAGTAGTCTGTAAATCCTTCAAGGCCAGGGACTGGTTTTTTTTCATTGTTTTTCCATGGGGTCTGGAATTGTATGGACTCAATAAAATAAATGCTTGTTAAATGAATTCAAGCACTGGGAGTGGAGGGAATGTATAGAGAAGAGCAGAGAGGAAGGAAGGTACTTTGAAGAACACTCTCATTTACAGGAAGCGAGAAACCACTGCATTGCAATAGTTAAGAACCGTGTTACAGACATTAAGGAAAAAGCAAATGCATTTATTCTGTTGCAAGAATACAGAGTGTTACGTTTGGCTGTATACCTAGAGGTTATGCTTATGGATTTTAGAATCAGACAGCAGGAGTCAGTCATATCTAGGCTCTGCCTCTTACTAGCTAAACAATATTGGGCATGAACTTGACTTCTTTCAAACCTAGTATTCGCACTTATAAAATGGGAATAATATTATTCGGTGATTTAAGAGGTCATTGATGACCTTGAGATAGAGCTTTCCGGATTGTGGGATTAAAAGCTAGATTATAGGAGCTTGACTCTACTATATTGTTAAGCCTAAAGAACATTGAGAAGCTCAGTAGGAAACAAACATTGAGACGCTGTAAAGAACGATTTTTATAGAAATGAAATACATTTTCTTGAGAGAATCTTACAGTTATATTTTTTAAGCCACATTATTGGGAGTGGTCTACAAAAGCATAAAGCTACAATTGGACTTTCCTGTTGAAAGTATATTTCTCAAAATGTTTGCTATATCTTTGTTAAGGTAAACTGAGTGGTAAAGTGCTTTTAAACATGTTGAGCATTTCATGTTTTAAAGTATGTTATGAAATTTTTAGAAATAAATCATACATCTTGATTCCAATATTTTTCTAGAAAAATTTCCTGGAGCAACCCCTGATGGCCTAGCGGTTAAAGTTTGGCACGCTCCGCTTCGGCGTCCCAGGTTCAGTTCCCAGGCGCGAGCCACACCACTCGTCTCTCATTGACTATGCTGTGGCGGTGACTCATGTAGAAGAACTAGAAGGACTTACACGTAGAATATAGAACTATGTACTGGGGCTTTGGGAAGGGAGAAAGAAGAGAGGCAGATTGGCAACAGATGTTAGCTCAGAACAAATCTTTCCAAGCAGGGAAAAAAAAAGAAAAAGAAAAATTGCCTAAGTGTAAGTTATTTATACCCATTTTTTATGACTTCTTATATAAGACTCTCCCGAAAAAAACTATACTGGCTGCAAAGCTATCTGCCATTAAACAGGTATCCATATGGAGAGAAGAAAATGGTGATTTTCAAGTAGAGAAGAATTCAACCCTTATAAACTACACGGCAGGTAAACAGAATTTGTTGGCAGTGAAATATTCCCGTTATTTCTAGTAGAACAAGGTAGCCAAGCATCACTCAAGATTTCAGTGGTGCTTGTAGAGAGTAGTTGGGTCATGTCACAGACGTGAATTGTAAATTATTGTAACTTCATTTTATATAGTTACTCATTACAAAGGAGTTTATTATTATACTAGATTATTGAGGCTAACATCATTAAAATGAAACTGCATGGTGCTTTCTTATATAAGAGGAATTTGACAGTAAACTATTTACTTAAGGCATATACTGATAGTATAGCTACTTTGTACTTTTAATTCTTCTGTTGTTTTGATCTAATAATGGCATTTTGGGGGGTCAAAATAACTTTTTTTAGAAACCTTGATACAACCATATGCTGTCTTCAAAATCTTACTTCAAATAAAGCAATAGAGGCAAGTTGGAAGTAAAAGCATGGAATACATAAACAAAATAATAAGGGAATTATGGTGCCAGTTATCAATGGATTGCCCCTGTGTAACAACATCAGAGTGTTGCCCTCTATTGTCTGTTCTGCAATAATGGAGCTGCACCCAGTAGACATTTCTCTTTTGCACCTGGCAGGGGTTAAGCTTTGTCAGAGAAAGTTTAGGACAAAGGGCCTTCCTTCCTAATTCCAAGGTGCTTCCATTCTTTCCTTTTTCTTTCTCCTGCAGTACAACCAGCAGTGGCACAATTCAAGGGTGTCTACAGGGACTCACCCACAGTGGGTGATCCACAGTGGATTCAGTGGATCCCCTTGGATGGCTTAATAAGGAGAATGAGTGGCACCCCTGCAAGTGGAATCCCAGTGAATCCAGTAGACATCCCAGCCTAAGCCTACCTTCCCCCGGGATGGGACAGGGCTTTCCTGTTTGCCAGTCTCAGCCTGCTGTTCCCTACCTGCTGAGCTCTGCCCTGATCAGGGACTGGTACTGGCCTTGGGAAACATGACAATCTTCTCCACCATCCCTGTGTTGCAATCATTCCTTCTCCAACAAGACCTGAAGGCAGCCTTGGTGAAGGGGTCCTCTCCCATATTTGTTTCTTTCTTAACTACTCTACTGTAATTCTGGGCTATTCTCTATAGTTCCCTTTAAAGGTTTATGGTTAATTGTTCATTATATAAACTGTCCCTGCTCAATCTATTTGTTGGTTTCCCTGTCCTGAGTGAACACTGATTCTTATCATTATATATTATTTTATAGGATGTTAGTGCTAAGGGGAAAAATAAAAGGGGGACAAGTTGGATAGGGAGTGTCAGGACAAGAGGATAGTTCATATTTTAAATGACATGGTCAATACAGCCTCACCAAGATGACATTTGAACACAGAATTATAGATAGTGAAGAAGATGAGGCATGAAATCATCATGTGGAAGAGGATTCCAAATGGAAGGAACATAGAGTGCAAGTCTACAGGTGGGAGAGTGTCTGGCATGTACCAGGAGCATAATGGAGTGCAGAGGTACAGGGGATGACTGGCCAAAGATGATGTCAGAGAGAGTGTGGGACCAACTGTATGGTGCTTGAGGTCCAGCATAAGGACTTGAACTTTCCTCCTGAGAGAAATGGAGAGCCCCTTGAGAGATTTCACAATGTCAGGGTGTGACATCTGGTTTTAAAGGGTCACTCCAATTGGTGCATTGGGGATAGATTGTGGGTCAAATATAGAGGCAGAGAACCCAGTTAGAAGGATACAGCGATAATCCAGGCCAGAACAATGGTGCAATGTGGTCCACCCAGCCATCAGGGAGTAACAGGGTGTGGACTTACATACCCACTGCAAGCAAAGAAAAAACTAGTCAAAATACGTGATATGATTATTTCGCTAATGATCAGTCTACAAATGCAGTGGGTGAAAGTCCACAAGGCCAGAGAAAAGCAACCTTCGTGTAAAGAAAAATTCTGAGGAACTGTGAGTCACACCACCTGCAACAACCACAGATTCTAGAATTATTTGAGATGCCAAGACAATGAGGAGGGAATAATCGTTTCAACAAGTAGTGCTGGGACAGGTGGATATCCACATGTGAAAGAATAAAGGTGAACCCCTACCTCACACCATATAGAAAAATGTTACATCTTCTTACCATCAAAGATGTAAATGTAAGACCTAAAACTATAAAACTCTTGGAAGAAAACATGGCCCTGGATTAGGCAATGTTTTTGTAATTATGGCACCCAACACAAAAGCAACCAAAGGGAAAACAGATCAATTCAACTTCATCAAATTAAAACTTGAGTGCGTTGAAAGACAGGATCAAGAAAGTGAAAAGACGACTCACAGAAGGGGAGAACATGTTTACAGATCTTTACATATCTGATAAGGGTCTACTATTGAGAATATATAATACATTCTCGCCTTTCGACAATAAAATACAAATAGCACAATGAAAAATGGGCAATGCATGTGGATAGGCATTTCTCCACAAGAAATATATGCCTGCCTGGTGCTGTGCTGTGCTGTCCCTGCCTGAGGCTGCAGTTCCTGTGCTGGCCATCAAGTGGCAGCCTCCTGTGTCAGTGGTGCCCACTGAGCTTTGCTGGAGCAATTGGAGAAAGGAGGAGTCATGCAGAAGTCATGCTGACCCTCCTCCTGCCTCAGGACCCACTTGCACTTCCTATTACTAGTGTTCCTCTTCATCATCTGAGTGGAGCAAAAGCAGGAAGGACGGATCCAAGATGCCCCTATTTGTTCATTCAGCAGCCAGGTGCCAAGCCCTCACCCTGGGCCAGGAGCTCTGGTGGACCCAAGTGTGGTGCTGAAATCTACCCAGCTGTCCCTGCCCACCAGGAGCTCAGTCTGGAGACAGATTGACAAAAGCACAAAATCAGAGACACGTGAAAGAGAAGAGCATGAACTGGAATGAAAATAAAGAGTGTCCTGCAGGGAGAGCTGAGGTCTCACTGGGTAGGAGTGTCTGAAAGGCCTGACTGAGGTGACATTAGCTGTGACCAGAATGACAGGAGGACCCAGCGCTGCACTCACCTGTGATCAGCATGCCAAGGAGAAGGCACTGCTGGTGTGGAGACAGCCAGGCAGAAGTGAGTTTGGCCAGAGGAGGTTAGAGAGGTGGGCACTGTGGCTGCAGAGAGCCTGGAGGGGAGAGGAGGGAGAAGGGCAGGCCAGACCCGAGAACTGGGAGATGGTGTGGGGTGTCTCCTCCTCTCTGACAACACGGCTCCCCACCCTGCATCTTTAAACCGCAAATATTCGCTCTCTCTCCATCTCTGTGGACCAGAAATCCTGCACAACTGAGCTGGAGCCTCTGCTCGTGGTGACTTCCAGGTTGGGGATGTGGCCTCCACTGAGGCTGGACCATGATGAGATGTGCTGTCAAGCTAACTCCTGTGGGCTCGATCAGGTGCAGCTTCACTGAGAGCCCGGCTCCTTTCTGTCTGTTGGCCAGGGCACTCCCTTGGTTTCTTCTGTGTGGGCCTCTGCATAGGGGAGCTCAGGACATCCATGTATTTCCCCAGGTCCAGGGGTCAGACAGACTGAGAGAGGGGAGCAAAGGGTGAGGGTCGAGGGAACACAAGAGAGCGAGTGAGAGAGAATGACAGCCTCGGTGGTGGAATCTGGGAAGGGTCGTCTTGTCACTTGTGCTGAGTCTGCTCGTCAGAAGCCAATACCTAAGCTGTCATTGGTCCACAGGGACGTATAGAACAGGCAGGGAGATCATCCCTGCAGGGGCACGCTGACCTTGACTCGATTGTCCTGGTGGTGAAAGGCTCCCTTCCTACCTGGGCTCATCCTACGTTGAGCTCAGATCTTCCTCCTTGGGAGTGTTGCTCGTCGGGGCCCGGGTGTGTGCTCTCCCGGGTTCCCTGGGCTCCTGTTCCCTCCAGGAGGGAGATGTACACTGAGGGGGCTGAGGCCAGAGCAAGCAGGGATCACTCTACCCTCCCAGCTCATTTGCTTCCTTCTCCAGGTGGGCCAACTCCTCAGGAGCCTCTCCTCACTGCTCACCATCTTCTCTGCTCTGAGAGCACCTCGTTTCAGCCTCTGAAGAAGACCTGGGGAGAAGTTTGCAGGTGGGCAGGCCTCTCTCCATGGGAGCCCCAGAGTGGACAGGGAACTTCGACAGGGCTGGGCATTGTCCCCTCAGTCAACTTGGACTTCCTGGGAGGCAGCAACACCTGGGGGCAGGGCCTAGGCTGGTGGAAGGTCTCTAAGCTTCCCCACAATGCCCATCTTCCTGGTCTCTCCTGATTGGGCACAGGCCTGCACAAGCACACAACATTTCAGACCCCCTGGGGTCATGTGCAGCCCATCAAGGCCGCTGTGTCTGTCTCATTGTGTGGTTGTCCGTCTCACTTTCCTGGCTGATTCGCTGCTCTGTTCTAGATCCAACCTCAGGCGGCTGCAAAGTTGACTTGCCACGTCAGCTTGCCACTGAGATGGCTACTGTTTCCAGAAATGCTTAGGGGCCGGGCTTTGTCCACCCATGGCGACATCAAGTGGACAACCTCTGACAGTGAAACCACCCCCCTTCAAGCTTGCGCTGCTCACAGGGCCGTCACACTGAGGGGGTGGGGACAGGACCTGCCCCGGGCAAAAACACCACGACTCTCACTGTTCTTCCCTCAGCTTCAAATGCTCCTCAGTTGGTTGTATGTCTTTGGTCTCTTCCCAGAGGTTGTTTTCTGACAGCGCTTCCAGTGTGACCATGGCTTCCGGAAAGAGGATTGGCTGAATTCCTCACTCCACCATTCGGTGTGTCCTGCCACCTCACACCGATCACTTTCTGAAGGCGCATCCTTTCAGCAATCTGAGGACCCAAGATTGTGAGTCTGTGTCCTGGAGGGATTTTGAGAAGAGCTGGTGGGATTGCAGTATTGCAAAGCATAAAGTCTTGCTTCCAGAAAGCTGTCTGGGATCCTCAGCATCTTGCTGTTTTGGAGTCAAAGCCCTGAGATCTTTAAAAAGCCAGCAATGTTAGAACATGGGCAGGACAAACAAAAGTCTCTGGGCTCCAACAGCAACTAAAATATTCTGAATTTCTAGTAACCTGAGATGAGTGGAAAGGAATTGGGAGTGTGGAGTGGAGGGGCGGTTTGGGCCAACTACGCATCTGGGAGGAGAAATGTCATGCAGAGCAGCCTTTCTGGGGGCATAAGTGTGGGACATGTGTGCAGATCCCCCCTGCAGACATTGCTGCTGCTGCCCTTCAGTTCCCTCAGCCCACTTGAGTCCCTGCAGTCCCTGGGAGCCAGTCCCCAGCAGGTCCACAGTGTCCCCCTGGAGCACCTGCATCCACTCTCTGCCTGAGGGCACTCTCCTGCACCGGGAGCTTCCTCTCCTGCAAGCCTGTGCCAGCCTGTAGCACAGAAGCCTTCATGACCCGGGGTAAACCCTCCACCCACGGGGACAGAGCCAGTCCGGGTGGGATCTCGTCTCCCAACAGGACTAGGATGGATGCTCACCTCAGTGCTCCCTCGTCAGGCCCCGCACTGGCTCACCTCCTCCATGCTCCCTTCCCCTTGGCCTCCCTCGGGCCTCCTCCATCACCTGCAAACAAACCACTTGCCCTACATCCTTGTCTACTTTGTGCCCAAACCCTGCCGAGATTCCACACTGGAAGCGACTTGGAGCAGGTCGTCCAGCCTTCAGGACTTGAGCTTCCTCATCTGTAAGATGGGGACAAAAGGCCTGCCTCCCGGAGTCGTCAGAGGAGACACAGCGTGGGAAGATGCAAACCGCTGCAAAGAAGGATGTCAGATGATCACCCAGTGAAAACACCAACCTTGCCAAAGAAACAGAAGCTCTTGAGGCTGAGGGAGAAATGCGGGCAGCCTGTCCAAAAAACTTGGAGAGTCACTGACGAGTGTGGGCGTGCAGGGTAGGCCCCCAAACAGTGGAAGAGCCATTCGACAAGGAGGCTGACAGGACAGAGGCTTCCAAGGAGAAAGATTTAAGCGTTGGAGGATCACAGAGGCCTTAGAAAAATCGTGAGGCCCTGGAACAGGTTTACTGAAATACTATTATTGGCCAGAAAAATGTGTTACAAATACCCAGTCCACTCTGGATTACTTCTCGTTGGTTGTAGGAATGAGTGCACACTTGTGATTAGAACCCACATTTTGTTAAATATAGGATATCTTTATTTTTCTTAACTTTTAATTATTTTTTTTGTCGATGAAGTGCCAAGCATGGGTTTTCTCCGTTCTTCTCTTTGCATGGGTGGCCTCTACTTTCAGAAGTGGATTCCTGGTGCTCATCACCCCTGCTAACCCGAGGGACAGCCCTCTTTCAGGTCACACAGTGGATGTGAGCTCCAGGTGGGCAGGGACCACGTCGGGTCATACTCACTGGTGAAGTTACAGTGCTCAGCCCATGGCAGGGACCAGATCGTATTGGCTGAATGAGTGAGGGAAACAATGAACGAATGCATGAATGAGTACATGAGTGCAGGAGTGAGTGAGTGAAGGAATGAGTGAAGGAATGACTGGGTGAATGAAGCAGTAAGTGAATAAACCACAGAAGCTGGATCCACACAAGAGGAGCCTTTATCTGTGTCGGGCTCACAGGGTGTCACAGCACAAGCCCTGCACCGTCGTATGGAGCATGTCCAGTTGTCCTTCCAGCGTTGAGACTCCGTCACCTGCAACACAGTGTGGTCCTGGATCTTCTTCAGCTCCTCCTCAAAAATTGCTGAATGTTCCCGCGAGCAGGGCAGCAGGAAGGGAACCTGAGGAGGGACTTCCCAGACCCTGCGCCCTGGAGGACCACTGTGACAGCCTGGCAGGGGGCTCTTAACACGCTCCAGGCACCAGGCTAGAGATGCTCAAGCCATTCCGCAGGGAAGTCTCCCAACAGCCCATCAGGAGGCCAAGTTATTTCCTCATTGTACAGATAAGGAAACTGAGGCTGAGAGCCTTACCTGCATTACCAGCTAGAAAGAGGCTGAGCAGGGACTAGTACCCCTGTTTCTCTGACTTTGGATCATTCCAAACCACTGTCCTGCACTGCGGCCTCCTCGGGCTCCGGGGTCCTGGCCTCCCTGGGGCCTGCACCCTTCTGGCCTCCAGCCATCACTGAACTAAACGGACAGGGCCACTCCGTCTGCCTGGGGCTGGGTATGGTGGCCGGGGAATGGCCAGCCGTGGGCGCTGTGGGCTCTCCCAGTACCAAGGACCAGCCTATCCCCCCGCAGAGTAAGGTCTCTGTGGGCATCAGGACCAAAACTTGTCAGAACTTTAGGGAAAAGAGGTCCCTCCCTCAGCATGGGGGAGCCCTTCTCAGGCAGGCCCCATGGGGTCTAAGAGGCACTGGGTTCAAATCCCGGCTCTGCCACTCTGCAGGGCACAGAGGGAGCAAGTCTCTTTAAGCCTCAGTTTCCTCATCAGTGAAATGAAGACAATAATTGCTCCTCCCCCAAAGAGTTGTGGGGAGGATTCATGGAGATAGCTGAAGAGGAGAACAGAGGCCCCGGTAAGTGCTCATCACCGTGAGCTGTTCCTGCTGATGTCACCCCACTGAGAGCCCCCTGGGGCCCTTCTCTTCTGCCCACTCTGATCTCCCACCAGGCATGCCCTACTCGCTCTGACTCCGCTGTTCCTCTGGAATGCCTTTCTCCACCCCATCTCGTCCCACGGCAGTCAGCCAGCCAGGTGGGGATCCAGGACCCAGCCCCATCTCTCCTCCCGTGATTCCTCTTCAGTAGAGCTAGTAGCTGTTGAGATCTGAGAAGGTGCAGGGCACTCCAGGTGCAGCCTCAGCGAACTTGTCTGACACCACCGTGAAAGCTCGGCTGCCACCCCACTTCACAGGTGAGGAAACCGAGGCTCCAATGGCAGTGCCTCTCTGAGGTCACCAGGGCTCTCTCGCTCATCCCCACTGAGCAGGGCCCCTCCATCGCAGAGGCTGAATGTGCTGGATATGTGGGCTGGGGCTGGCACAGTGCCTGAGGCAGCCATCACTCCTGGAAGACCCTGAGGTGTGCTTTGGGCACAATGACCTTCTCCAAAGCCTCCAGCCCTGTGCTCTGACCTTCTGGCACCTTCTATGACACCTCCACTGTGTCTTGTCAAAGTCACTTCTGCTCACACAAGCTCCAGTGGGTCCTGCTGTTGCAACTGAGAACTCCCCGTGGAGGGAGCATGTTCAAGGAGGTCCCTGTGACTCACTGCACTGCCCTAGATGTGCTTTCCCTACTGAGGATGGGGCTCTCTGCTTGGAGGGAGAGGGAGCAGGCAGGAGTGTCCAGACCCTCATCATCATCTGTCCTGGATGGCAGGCCAGGCTGCTCAGCTCAGGTGAGTTAGGGAGCAGGAGGGGCATGGGCAAGGCCAAAGCGGAGTCAGGTGTGCTAGGTGCGGGGCCAGGGGTGAGGGGAGTGGTAGGGACAGAAGCAACAGGAGCGGGGCCTTCCAGCTGGGCAGGTCACCCCAGGTACCTTCATCCCCTGCATCCTAGCTGCTCCTCCTTCTCCCTCCCTCCCTCAGGTCTCTGCTTCAGGGTCTCTGAACTCCCTGTTCCCAAAGATGATCACAGCGTAGAAGGAGACCTTGGGTGTCAGAGACTGTGCCCAACACCTTAACATCATGTTTACATTATGAGCCAGAATCTCCACCTCTAGGGATCGGTCCTAAAGAAGTAGAGATTTATGGATACAGGTGTTCCTTTCAGCATGCTGACGGGAGTGAAAAATCAGAAATGATCCGTGTTGCCCAGCAGAGGCTCTTAGGAAATTCTGAGGCCGACGCAGAGGAGGAAGAGGATTCACTGGCCAGGGTCCAGCCCTGGGGAAATCAGGTTCCAGAAGAGCACACTCCCTGAAGTCCTTCCCACAAGATAGCCGCAAGTGCACACACACACACACACTTGCACATAGACATACCTATGTGCATACAGATGCACACAGCTGAATGGGCACATGCACACACGTGCACACACACGTGCATACAAAGGCAAAGGACTGAAACGGTGAACACTGCCTGTTAAGGGCACTCCTCAGTTTCCACTTAATTCTTAATTCCCTTAGAATTCATTCTTTTATTCTAATAAACGTTTACTGTCTTTGTAATAAAAACCTTTACAAAGAAAAACTAAATAATGTACTTCAGTCCAAAGATGAGTGATAAATGGATAACATTAACCATGTGATTTTAATCTTGTTAGAATTATAAGAGGAATAGAGGCACATTTTATCAAGTTGAAACATCACGCAGGCCCCTAAAGGAGAAGAGAAGTGAGTGGCAATTCCCATCCCCAGAGGTGAACCCCATGGACTATTTGGTGCATATCTCTCTGGCTCTGTCTCTCTCTTTGTGTCTGTCTATCTCTGTCTCTCTCTCACACACAGATTCATTTTCGTAGATGCGTGTCTCCCGGCTGATATCACATATACGTGGTCTTACAGATGGGACAAATGGATCCCATCGCCTCGCCATGGACAGTAGCACTCCTTCCAATTGCTTGCTATTGCAACCAGTGCTGTGATGAATATTCTGGAAAATACATCTTTGAAAAGTTGGGCAGGAATTTCTGTGGGATGAAGTCCAGGGATCAGCACCGCCGCCACAGGAGTGCCCCTGGGGACTGCGATGTGTCCTGCAGGCTGGTCTCCAGAGAGGAGTGTCCTTTAACACTTGTCACTAGGGGTCTACTGGGGCCTCTGCTTCCTCACATTGTCACCAGGGCTTGTCATCACCACACTGGAACCCTGCCCGTCTGATGGGGCCCTGTGCCCTCTCCACAGTGTGCGCGACACTGGAACCCTGCCCGTCTGATGGGGCCCAGTGCCCTCTCCATGTGCGCGTCTCCTCCTTGGGGAGCTCGAGCTTCTCTGACACATGCTGCCCCTGTGTATCACGTCTCGTTGGCGTTCAATGTGTTTGCTCTTTATCTCTTTTTAGAACTCTGACTTTCGAGCATTTTTTTGGACCACAAGGATGCATAACCTTTCCCTGGTCTTGTGTTATGAGGAATACTTGCTGGTTTGTGTTTTGTCTTTCCAGCTTTCTACCCTTTCTTGTTTTAGTTTTGGCAGCAGGAAGCGCAACGTGTTTCGTGTGTGGCTTCTGGCTCTGGTGTCCCACTTAGAACAGCAGTCTGTACCCCAAGATTATGCACATATGTACCAAAAGGTCTTTCTTTGATACATCAAGTCTAGACTCCATCTGGGATTTTCCTATCAAATTAGAGAAATTCTATTTCAAATAAAAACAAAAGGAAAACCTATCAGGCCGTGTGAAAATAAATTGGCAGACAGACATGGCTACCTACGGCATGATTTCACTTATAGGAAACATGCAGAACAGATTAAAAAAAAAAAACAGTGACAGAAAACAGATTAGGGGTTGCCAGGGCCTGAGGGAGAAAGTGGGAGTGAGTGCTTTTAGAACAGGGTGTTCTTCTGGAGAATGAAATATTCTAAACCCATACAGCGGTGATGGATGCACAGCATTGTGAATGTACTTAATGATCATGAAGTGTACAATTTAAAATGTAAAACAGTAAAGTGTTAAACGACGAAAGTGAAATTTATTTTAAATAATCAAGATATAAACAATAAAAAAAATCAATGAAAGGAAACATGAAATAGAGAAACAATTAGGAGGGTGGCGAAGGAAATTTGTGGTAAGGGAGTAGGTGGAACAGGTGGGACTGGAGGTTCTAATGAGGGAGGTTCCCAGGCCAGCTCTCCCAGGCTGCAGAGATTGGCCTCAGCTGCCTCCGGTTCTCCTGCAGGAGCTTGTGCAGGGGATGGCTCTCCCTGCACGGAGGCTGGGGCCTCAGCTGCCTCTCATTCTCCTGCAGGAGCCTGTGCAGGGCATGGCTCTCCCTGTACAGAGGCCGGGGCCTCAGCTGCCTCCTCGTCTCCTGCAGGAGCCTGTGCAAGGCATGGCTCTAACTGCACGGAGGCTGGACCATCAGCTGACTCCTCTTCTCCTGCAGGAGCCTGTGCAGGGGATGGCTTTCCCTGCACAGAGGCTGGGGCCTCAGCTAACTCAATGTCTCCTGCAGGCGCCCAGGCAGGGGATGGCTCTCCCTGCACAGAGGTTTGGGCCTCAGGTGCCTCCCAGTGTCCTGCAGAAGACTGTGCAGGGGATGGCTCTCCCAGCACAGAGGCTGGAGCCTCAGCTGCCTCCTGGTCTCCTGCAGGAGACTGTGCAGGGGATGGCTCTCCCTGCACGGAGGTTGGGGCCTCAGCTGCCTCCTTTTTTTCCTGCAGGAGCCTGTACATGGGATGGCTCTCACTGCTTGGATGCTGAGCCCTCAGTTGCCTCTTGGAGTCCTGCAGGAGGCTGTGCAGGAGATGTCTGCCCCAGCACGGAGGCAGGGATCTCAGCTGCCTCCTCGTCTCCTTCAGGAGGCTGTGCAGGCGATGGCTCTCCCTGCACAGAGGTTTGGGCCTCTTCTGCCTCCTGGTATCCTACAGGAGCCTGTGCAGGGGATGGTGCTCCCTGCACGGAGGCTGGGGACTCAGCTGCCTCCTGGTCTGCTGCAGGACATGGTGGATATGATTGTTCTCCCGGGATTTAAGCTGGGTCCTCTGGTGGTTCTGTCGGTTTTATCACTGTCACTACAGACCCTCTCCCGGTAGCTGCTGATCCAGTCCTGTGGGACTCCGGCGCCTCCATCGGGGAGATGGATGGGATATCCCCTTCCACCAGCTCCACGCTGATCTCCTGTCTGGAGCTCTGCAAAGACAGTGACTGGCTCTGTCCCAGAGGCATCAGAGCCCTGCCCAGCTGTCCTTGCTGCTGCTTCTGCCCTCTGGACCTAATTCTCCCAGATCAGGCAAACACCTGTGTCTGCACAGTATTCCACCGCTGAGGAAAGACCTACACCTCAGGGGCTTGGAATAAACCTCAGGCAGAAGGGCGCCACCCCCACACTCCACGTCCCACCCAGCTGGCCTTGACCTGGGCTTTGAACCTGACTGACCCCCCCAGGCTTCTAACACCTCACCGACTGCTCCTGGTCACGGTGGTCCACCCACATGAACCCGCCCTTCCAGGCACACATGGGGAGGTGATGTAGGGCTGCTCAGATGGAACCACAGTGGTAGCCTGGTTTGGAATGGCCTTCCCTGGGCCTCCCGGTGTTACCTTTCCGTCCCTCCGGCTAAACGGCCAGAGCAGTCGGCCGTGAGAGGGGCACCAGCATCTGCATCAGTCTTTGGGGGCTTTCCTGGGGCTCTGGCCCCTGGTCATTGGGAAGCAGCAACTAAACATGTTGCTCCTTCTAGACAAGTGCTAGAGAAGTGAGCTCGCTTGGGGGCTGTGTTTAGGATGTGGGTGCCTAGTTACCAGGGTTCCAAGTTCTGTTGGGCTCTGTGAGGTCACTTCCTGGGATCCCCTTACCTAAGCTTCCTCCTCACACAAGACCTTCCTAAGGGCCCCCCGGGCTGCTGACTGCTCACTCTCCATCTCCATACCCTGTCCAGACACAGTCACACCAACACAGTCCACCCCACAGCCTCTGGGGAGGTCTGGACACAACCAGGGCCCCAGCTTTGAGGACACAGAGTTGAATTCAGTCCCGCTCCTGCTTCTTGCCAGTGATGTCACCCTGGACAACCCTGCGCCGTTCAGGGCCTCCCTTCTCAGGATCTCTCCTGTGTTCATGTCCCTCTCTGTGTAGTGGGGGTCATTCTAGCATCTACTTCCTAGGGATGTCATCAGGTGTATAGACCTAGAGATCCCTTCAGAATCTGTGAATCCCGTGGGCTGCTCCCACACGTAGCTCCTGCACAGACTTGGCAGTGCAAGGATTACAGAAAGGGCTGGCTGTGGCAGAGAATACAATGCAAAGAGGCTTGGGTCTGCTGGGCGTCTGGGAGAGGCACTTCCCCTCTTGCCTGTTTCCCAGTGTCCCTAGGGAGGGTTGAAATGAAATGACGTTCAGACATCATCTCCTTCTGGCTCGCAACCCTCCAGGGCCTCCTGTTATGTTTAGACTCAGGTCCAAGTACCTGAGTGGCGGTCATCTCAGCCTATGTGGTGGGCAGCCCACACAGTGGCCCCAGCGTTCCCACTTCCTAGGCACACATCCTATGTAATCCCCGCTCCTCAATGAGAATGGACTTTGCGGCTGGCTTCTAACCAACAGAATAGGGCCGAATGATGGGATGTCACTTCCACGGTCGGCTTTATGAAAAGTCTGTGACTTATGCCTGGTTCTGTCTCTCCTGTGTTCATTCTATCTCTCTGTCTCTGTCTCTCTGTCTCTGTCTCCCTGTCTCTGTGTCTCTGGCTGTCTGTATATCTCTTGGTCTCTCCCTGTCTCTCCGTCTATCTCTTTGTCTCTCCTCTCTGTATCCCTGTCTCTGTCTGAGTCTCCTCTCTTTGTCTCTCCTACCCATCTTTCTATCTCTGTGTGTCTCTGTCTCTCTTTCTCTCTCACTTTCTGTCTCTCTGATCCACTATTCAGGAGAAGACAGATCAGATATTATGAGCTTGCTTCCCTATGGCACCCCCTAATGCAAAGAACTGGCAGAGGGTCCCGGCCCACAGACAGAAAAGGCCTGAAACCCCCCATCCAAACTGAATCCTACCACTGCCCCGATACTTGTGAATGATCTCCGAGATGGCTCCTGCCTCTATCGAGCTTCAGTTGAGAACACAGCCCCAGCCTCCTGCTAGACCTTGACAGGGAGCCTCCCAGCTGACCTGAGCCTGGACCCTGGTAGAGACACTGTCAGATGCTCAATGACAGGTCTCGTAAGTGCTAAGTGAGGCTAAAGCTGTCACCCAGCATAGACAGCTAGTACCTCCTTCCAAGCCTGTGTCTGGCCCTACCATCGTCTCTCCCTCACTTCTCTCCTCCTCAGCTCACTCTAGCCACACTGGCTCTTTTCTCACCTCCTCTCTCGTCAAATTCTCTTCTGCCTCCAAGTCTCTGTGCTTTTGAGCTTCCCCCCAGCACGATGTTTGCAGACAGATGCAGGGCTGGTTCCTCTTGTCCTTCTGCTCAGGGCACAAATGTCCCCAGGGGGGCCCTTTACACCCACCTAGGGGCTCCAGGCCCTCCCTCCCTCCAGCACCCTGCTTCATTGCCCTGTATCACCTGCTCTTCTTTTTCGCATGGATTTGATCATGATTTTGTCCCTTCCACCTCCAGGCTGTGAGCTCCTGGAGGACAGGGACCATGTGGGTGCTTTCAGCACTGCCCTCAGGACTAACATGGGCCCTGCTCAGAGTGAGTGCTGGGGCCACAGTAGCTGAAAGAATCATGAGAGGATCTCAGAGTCCCCTCCCGCCTCTGATCAGCTCCCATTGTGGACGTGGATGTCAGTAATCAAAGGTGCCTGTTGCTTTAGACAGGGGAACACCCAGAACGAGCCCTGGGCATCCCTTCCCTGCTCCACTTGCTCCATTGAGCACGAGTGGACACAGGACACCCCTGGTGGTCAGCCCCAGCCTTGCAGCCCCACGCAGGAAAGCAGAAAGCAAAACACACACCTTTCTTTGTTTGGGGTCCTCAAGGCAGTGGTTCCACCAGGCACGAGGGTGCAAAGCAGCAGGACCTGCAGGCTCCAGGAGTGACGTGAGGGACCTCAGAATCCTCTCTTGCTCCCCGCTTTCACTCCACTGGCCCTGGTGTGTCCAGTTGACTCACAAGGCCTCCTCACCCCAGCCAGGGCAATGACTCCACCTCACTTCCAAAGGAGGACCCCGAGGCTCCGACAAGGATAGCCTTGTTCCTGGTCCCCAGACAAGTCGACCAGTGCTCTACCATGTTCTGCACTGCCTGGGTCCCCAGTCCCCAAGCTCTCAGGCTGCCCTCTGCAAAGCAAGACCTCGAGGGAATGGAATGCATTTTACAACGACTCAGAGAACAGTGGGTCATGGATGGAGAAAGAAGGTCAATAGACTCGTCTACAAGCCTGTGGGACCCTGAGAGTCACCCCATCTATGCACCCCAATTACAGAGGCCGAAGATCAGGCCTTCTCTCCTGTAGCCCCTCCCCCCTAGGGGGTCACATCCTAGTTCCCGGTGCCCAGAGTGGTGGACACAGGACGCCAGACCTGGTTCTCTGCAGGCTGCTCTAGGGATGGCCCCAACCCCTGCATCTCCCTGTGCAACTTGGGGACCCCCTGCACACCAGTCTGGCATCTCTCCCCTTCATGCTATGGGCCTGGGCATGTGGCTAGGGGACCGGATGCCCCTGCCCTATGGCAGAGCTGCCTCCAACCTCTTTCTTCCTTCCTCCTGTCACCTCCCCAGTGTGCACTTCCCTTCTGACACAGGACTGGGCAGTCAAAGTGTGTGTGTATGCTTGTGTGTGTGAGTGTGTCCACGTGGGGATGCGTAGAGGAAAGGGCCCTACATGGGGGGGTGTTGGCAGGGGTGCCGCAGGATCTTAGGGGCTCTCATTCCCAAAGCAAACCCCTTGGAAGTGTTGAGGCTGGCCTAAGAGCTTGGAATGCTCTCTTCTCCTCTGGACTCTGCCCACCTCGTGGGCCCAGGGCCTGTCCCTACTTCTCCTGGCCTCAGTTTCCCAACTCTCCTGTGAGGGTTGGACACGGAACAACATCAGCCCCGATGAGCATGGACATGGCCCGGGATCTCAGTCCGCATGTGTGTGGCAGGGATACCCTCACGGTCTCACAAGCCTCTCTCCTGTGGGGCAACCAGGCCTCCTGTCCATGGTCAGGCACACAGAGGGGCCATGCGTACAGCACTTCTGGGTGACAAGGCCCGCAGCACACATGTGTAACACAACGGTCCCCTGAGATGGCTGCTTTCGTCTGTCCCCTCCCTAGCCAACTGCTCGGTGACCCTCACATCCACTACGTCCTGGGAACAGACCACACAAGGCAGGTGGGCCAACGGTGCGCAGTTGGGTAGGTTGGACACCTGGGGAGGTGAGGGTCACTGAATATACACCGACCTCACTGTCCTGGTCCAAAGATTGCATCCCAGGGCCCAGCTCCATGACTGGCTGGTCTTGTGGACATGAAGACTGTGGTGGACACAGACCTTGGGCAGGGAGAAGGCCAGTCTGCCCTTTTCCCTCCTCCTCTACACCCCCTACCGGCCACATGATGTCCAGCCAGTTCCTGCCTGCGGCCCTGGTGGGTTTAGGAGGAGCTGAAGGAAACCCAGCTGGGCAACTATTGGAGGGAGTTACTGTTATTAGGGAGCCCTCTGCGTCCTGAGTGATTGCACCCCATTTTACAGATGACCAGTGGTCCCAGCATTCAAGGTCACTCTACTCTAAGTGACCAATCCAGACGTGAACAGGGGACTAGAATTCCTTGCTTTTCACCAGCTTTGAGCCCAGCTTTGACCATCGAGTCCTTGTCGTGCATTGGGGCTCCCCCAGCCAGGCGACCTCCTGAGTCCAAGCACTTTAGGCACCTTCTTCTCCCTGCTTGAATCCCAACACACCCTCCTGAGGTCAGAGTCACTGACTCCAATTTTCATGGAGTAAACTGAGGCTCCGAGAAGACACCACATGAACTTGCCTGTCACAGGGCTGTGAGGTGACCTAGCTGTGTGTTTGACCCCAGGTCAATCTGACCCTAAAGGCTCTGCTAGCACAGGAGCCTGAGGAGGTGGCCTGTGAGACCAGCACGGAGGTGAGTGCATCCTGGATAGGGGCATAGGGGAGGGGCACTGTAGGCTAGGAGCTCTGAAGGGGGCAGGTGCTTGGCAGGGTCCTTGGGGAGGAAGGCTCTAGGGATGGTGGGGTGCGGTGCGGGGGTGCACTTGGGGACGATGTCTGGACCAGATCACACAGGGCCGTGACTCAGGCAAGGAGTCGGGTCTCACTACAGGTTGGTTGGACGTGAACGAGCAGTCTCATCAGAGTCTCAGGCGCTTAGATCCTAGATTTGGAGGGAGCTTGGTGGGCAACTTATCCACCTCCACTCAAGCCCAGATCCCCAAGAACCAACAGGATGAGAAGGCTGCTTCCATTTCCTCCCATGTACAGTGGGGACTGTGGCGGTCGCCTACCTGCTCCCAGGGCTGGGCATGCTGCGTGGAGGGCCCAGAGAGGGCTTCTTGTCAAAGTAGCCATTCAGGACAGGTCTGTGCTCAGAGAGCTCTGAGTGATGGGACCAAGGGCATGTCCCACCAGTGGGCTAAACAAGATGCTCCTGTCCACGTTGCTGTTGTTTATTCCAGGTGGACAGGGATGATGCAGCATCTCCCACCGGGTGGATGGAGAGGGCCAGCGAGGAGCTATTGTTGAAGAGCCTGAGAGACAACGCTGGTGTGTGACCAAAGCTGCCATGGGTGTGGTGGAGGCTGACCAGGAAGAGGTGCTGCTGGAGACCAAGATGAAACCAGAGACCATAGGGGACCAGGGGGCGGTTGATTTCCATAACTGCGGGGAATGGCATGATCTGCAGATTCTCTGGACACCCCGACAGGACACCCCAGGCCGGCATCCAGCTCCTGGGCTTCTTGGCCCTTTTGTGGATATGGATGTGGAACACTGGTCCCAGGCAAGAAGGGACTGGGAATGCGCTGTCAGGGAGAATGGGTAGGGCAGCCACCTTCTTTTCCTTGAAATCAGGGGACTCTGGGTCAAAACTCATGTTGCTCTCCTCCACTTTGGAGCTGGAGGAACCAGCCAAGGGCTCGCTGAGCATTGGACAATGTCCCTGCCACTGAGGTCCTAGCCCCATCTGAGGTGTCCCAGCAGTTGGATTGGGAGCTGTCCCTGGTCCTGAAGCCTGTGTTGGGGCCTGGAGGATTGGAGGCTGGATGGAAGGGTTGCATTTGCAGAGGTCAGGCCCCCTGGGTGAGTGGGGACTCTGGGACACCTGATGTCACAGATGCAAGTGACCAGCACCTGGGAAGGTGTGACTGAGGTGCACAGAGGGCAGTGCCTCAGTGGCAGGCAGGGCTTCATGCCCATGGGCAGCACTCCTTGGCAAAGGTCAGCTAGTCCTTTGGACCCTAGAGGGCAGAAGGCACCTAAGGATGCCAGTGGTCCACAGGAGGCCAGGACAGCCTGCTGACTGGCAGGCATCAGGCCTGCAGCAGGAGAGGTTCAGGGTGAAACTGCTCCTGGATAGCCTGGGACAGCGGGTTGGACAGAAAAGATGGCCACCTGGTTTTTGTCACTCTAGTCTGTACATGCTCGTCTCCCCAGCTAGCCAGACCCTGGGAAGGGTGGCCCTGTGGCTGAACAGCACTAGGGACTGAGGAGAAGGTGCCCTTGGCAATATCAAGTCCCTCCTCTTCATGTGAGGCCGGTTGAGCTGGCTCCATGCCTGACCTCACCCCCTTGGTGACGATGGGCTTCTTCAGGTCCAAGTCATACTAGGCTTCGGGTACTGAACACATTGCCATCCTCAGGGGTCTTCAGCATGGGAGGGAGGGGCCAAGGAAGTGTTGCCTATGCTCAGGACAGCCACACCAGGGACAGGGTAATGCACAGAGACAGTAAGCAGATCAGTGCTTGTCATGGGGTGGGAGAGTGGATATGGGGGCATGGCTGCTTCGTGGGTACAGGGGTTCTGGTGGGGTGAAGCAATGATCTGGAACTAGATAACGGCGACGGTACACAGCGCAGAGGATGTAGTTAATGGCCGGCCCTGAATTGTACAACTTTAAGTGATGAAAACATTAAACTTTATTGAATCTAAATTTGAACACATAAAACATAAAAAGTCATAAAACATAGAAAAGGGAAAAGACATCCTGCCCTCACAGGCAAGGTGAAGGACAGCTCTAGGGTGGAGCTGGAGCCGGCCGTGCCTTAGTTGCTGGCGGTGCTGCAGCTGCTCTAGCACTGGAGCCACTGCTGTGGCTGATGCTAGAGATCCCACCAGCTCTGGCTGTGCAACTGGTCCAGGAGCTGGACCTGATGTGGGGCTGGAGCTCGGTCTGTCTCAGGCGATGGTGCCTGACCTGCTTCTAGAATTGGCTCCAGTCCTGAGACTGACTCTAGCTCTGCATTGTTGACAGATTTGGTGCGGCAGCTAGTGATGGAAATGGCTGCTGCTCTGGAGCTGGTCAACTGTGGGAGCTGGAGAGAGCTCTCATTCTGGAGCTGGCCGCAACTGAGCTCTAGAGTTGACACCAGAGCTCTCACTAGTCCACAGCTGGAGCAGGATCTGGGGCCATGTGGCTCTAACTTTGTAGGTTGAGGTAACTCTGGCTCCGCTGCAGGTGACCGAGCCTTCTCTAGCTCCACAGCTGGTAAAGAACGTGTCCTGACCTTTAGATGGGGTCAGTGACATCACCAACCCATCATGAGCTGTCCATCAGATGGTGGGAGCACTCCAGCAAATAGGATCTATTAGATTAGTGTTATTTCATCTCAGTTCTAGTTACATATTTATTTTAAATATACTTAGAAGGAGAATAGGATAACAGAAACCATTTACTCTTTGCTGAGAATTAACAGAGCACACCTTATTGATGTCGTTTTTTAAGAAATATTACACAGTGGAAGACACCATTCTCCTTCCTCTCTCTTTCCTCCCCAGAGGTAACTACCGTCTTGACGTTAATATATGTATTCTTTACACGTTGTCTTTTGCAAAAAGACAATCGTCCCAAATTTGCTGAGATTTTTGTTATAAGTGGCCATCAAAGATATGCGTCCTAGTGGATACTGTTAAAAACTCTGTCCTTTCAAAGTAAAGACAACAGTTCAACAGTTAGTTGCGAAGGTACCTGCTTTGTAGATAACGTTTATAAAAGAGAGGTTTGAAAATATCTCCATTATGTTACCATTGACCCTCCTTATTTGGAAGAGTTATGTTCTGTCAATTCTTCGCTGACACTGCATGAGCGAGACTGAATCAGTGCTCCCAGGGGAAGGACAAGGTGAGGTTTCTGTAGCCTCTGGTCGTGACATGTTTGGGAACCTCTCAATGCACAACCTTGTCTTATGTGTGTCTCTTGAAAGACACCTTATTTCATATAGATTGTTGATTCATTAGTTGAACTCTCGGCCAACAGCACTATCTGTAACTCATGCCTGAAGGAAGCTCATCTAACACAACCATTTTCTACGAAAGGCCCATCACAGGCTCCTTGTGCTTACGAACACTACACAACACTTCAGTACTACGTTTGAGGGCCATTCTAAAGAGCTAAAGCACCAAGGAGAAGCACAAAAGGTGACAAACGTAGCATTCCATAGATTAGAAAAAGGACATTTGTTGACGTGAGAATTAAAACAAGAGTTTTAATACTGTAATAGCAAAAACTGGAAACAACCCAAATGTGCACCAAAAGAAGAACAGTCAAAGGAGATGTCGTTTACTCATACTAACATGTAACAGTGAAAAAGAATGGCATAGGTCCAAGCAAATTGTTACAAAAATATCTCCAATGTAGTTTTGAGTGAAAAGAGGAGGTTGCAGAACCAGGTCCATGCCTCACAGGAACAGGTCTGCCTGAGGTTTGATCTCCAAGCAGCTCTATCCAGCCTAATGCCAACTGCTGTGAAAAAGGAAACAAAAATTCTGTTTCTGGAATGTGCTATTTGCCTAAAGAAAATCTTGCAAGCATGTGGCTGGTAGGTTCATCTAAAAGGACAGAGAGCTGAGACTTTGCTGAGCTTACAGAATAGGATTTACGAGTTCTTTCATTCCCTGATTCCTAAGGAATATTTTTAAGTAAATGTCTGCTTGTGTGACAACATTTCACGTGAGACTCGCTTGCATTATAACCTGGTAATGAGGTTGTGGGCCTTAGCTAACCATTACCAAGGCAAAGTTTTGCTGGCTCTCCTCTCTACCAAAAGCAACCTAAAGTTGGGCAGGACTATTTTGGTGTATCTGGTGTTATTTGGGCTGGTTTGCAGCACACACCCCCAAGAAGTCTCTCACCTCTGGGCCTCTGTACTTGAGGTAGCCTCTGCCTAGAACCTCTACCCAGGATGTGTAAATGGCTCACTCTTCATTTATCATGGCTTGGCTCAAATGTCCTCTGAGAGGTGGACACCAAGACAGGATTAAACGGGCAAGGATTTTATGAGGGGAAATGCTTCTGTAACAGAAAATGGGGTGGGGGAGCCTGGCAAAGTGGGAGAGCCATCAGGCCATGATGCAAGTCTGACTCTAAATGAGGGGGAGATAGAGGGAAGGATGGGTCCAAGTGTCCTACACTGCTGTATAGTCTAAGGAAGGCTTAGGAATGCCACTGGGGAGTCCTTGAGCACAAGCAGATCAGCAGAGGAGTCCATGCCTCCCAGGAACAGGTCTGCCTGAGTGTCTATCCCTGCCTCACTCACTGATTCAGAGCAGTCCAAGGGAAGCACGACCTCAGTGCAAACAGAGGATAGATCTCATAGCCCAGCAGACTACTGACTTCATAGCTTTGGTTAATTACGTTTGCTGCAGGTGGAGGCCTTCGAGGAGCAGTCTCCTGGATACCATATCTTATCAGTCAGTTTTCCCTGATCACTCTCTGCAAAACAGCCCCACAGAACAGTAAAACATCCACCACATTTCACCAGGAAACAGTAAAAACACATTTCAGACTGGATACAAGGCACATTCCAGGACAACAAGGTAATCTGAACTGGTGTTGGGAGTAGATTAAAACTGGATTACTTCTAGGGATCAAGCAATATCAAGAGAAAGAGAGAGAAGGAAGCAAGGGAGGGAAGACAGAGGGCGTTGGCCCTCAGCATTTGGGGCTAGTATTTGGGCATGCCCACCAGGGATCATAACCGGCTGCAAGACATCCTACAAGCCATAAAGTCAAAACACCTCATTCATTTTAAAAATATCATTTCATGTATTGATTTTTGTTTTAACCCGTCCCCTCATTTCAGACAGGAGATCCAGAAAAGGGAGACAACTAGTCAGTAGCCGAAGCAGGACTAGAAACAAGGGCCCCAGACTCCTGGTCATTCATTCAGGAGGACACCCCTTGTTCCTGGCCGCCTCCCAACCTGTAGGAGGACAACATTGGTGAGGACAACCTGAAGGAACTGAAGTACTTGCTTTCACAGAAGTTCAAAGGAGGTGCTTGAGCTGGATCTTAGAAGATGACTAGGAGTTTGCCAGACATCTGAAGGGCATTGGAGGCAGTGCGTGCAAAGTAGGGAGGCCTGAAACAGCGGTGGGATCAGAAGGCACAAGTGGAGCCCTCTGCTCAAGTGGATGAAGCGCTGAGGAGTGAGGTGAGCCGGGGAGGAGGATGCACTGTGGAAGACAGTGGGGAATGCCTGCAGGGGTTTTGGCAGCGAATGCCAATAGGAAGAGCTACCCTCTAGCTCACTGTGGCTGGAGCAGGGACTGAGTTGCCTAGTAGCTGATGAGGGTGGGGAACGCCCACGACAAGGCCAGGGAAGAGATGACAACGGACAGTGGCAAAGGGACTACACAGGGCAGGGGAAGGACTTACCTGGAGATGCGCGGAGGGCGCCACCCCTCCAGCGTTTCCCAGGCTGATGCCAAGAAGCAAAGGACCTGGCGACAGGAAAGCGCCCTGCGCCCTGAGGAGCCGGGCAGATGCTCGGGAAACGTGTGCTCCGCGGGAAGGGGACGGCGCTCAGGCGGAGCTGGAGCTCAGAGGAAGGTCGCGCACCAGGTGGCAGGGCCAGGACCTGGGCCCCATCCACCACCCTGAGGATCGCAGGTCCCCGGCTCCGCCCAGCCCAGCCACCCCCCCTGGATGCGCCACTGGGGTCCCTCAGCACCTCTGCCTTCAGCCAATAGGAAACCTGGAGGCGAGCGCATTCGCCAGGGCGTGGGGTCAAGGGTCACACAAATTGGCCTCGCTGGGTGGCCTGGAGGGGTGAAGCGGCGATGGCGCCGGCGGCGAGGGCCCGGCTGGGGCGCCGGCTGGGCTGCCCCGGGGGCGGGGCGAGGGCTCTGAACGGCGGCCGTGTGCTCACCGAGTCGGCAGGAGGCGGCGGAGGCCGGGGGCGCGCCTGTGGGCCTGTAGGTTGGCGAGCGCGCGGCCGGCGCCGACCGCATCCTCGTGGGAGGCTGCAGCTTTTCGGGGCGCAGGGCGCCCCCCCTTCGTGCTGCCCAGCTCCGGGCGGAGCCCCGCGCCAGCTCGCGTCCGCGCCGCCGGGTCGAGCCGCTGCCATCCCTCCTGGAGCTGGAGCGGAAGGAGCGGGCGGCCCCTCCCTCGGCGCGTTCCGGCCACTGCCGCCGCTGCTCCTCCCCGTGCCCTCGGCCTCTTGAGAAGCTGCCACGCTGGAGGGTGAGACTCCGGGAGGGCGCCCCTCGAGCGGCCACAGGCACAGGAGGGGGAGGCGACAGGGGCGCTGCCTGCCTTGATGGAGGCGCGGAAACGGCGGGGTTGTGGCGGCCCGTGGGAGCCACACCTCCCCGGCGGGTCGGGGTTGTCCCCACATATCAGGGAGCAGAGGGAGGCTCAGACAGGTCAAAGGACAGGCCCCAGACCCCACAGCTGGTAGGGGGAGGTACAGTGGGATCAGCACTCGGGCGGTTGGCCCCGGAAGTTCTGATGTTAGGACAGATGGCTGCAAAAGCTCTGGGACCTTGCGGGCCGGCTGGAGTCGGTGGGCCAGAGGGAAAGGAA